>NW_027202488.1:0-222797 GCF_024711535.1 Dipodomys merriami | reverse complement strand
AAGAGATGGAAACATGTAGTAAAGGTCGTCATAACTGTCTTCTGTTCAGATTTATTTGCTTATGAATGTATTTATTTTTATTCACTTTTTGGTTAGTCATATGGCTTGAACCTAGGCCTGAGTGCTGTCCCTCACCTCTTCAGCTCAAGGGTAGCTCTCTACCACTTGAGCCACAGCACCACTTCCGGTTTTCTGGTGGTTTATTGGAGTTAAAAGTTTCATGGGCTTTCCTGCCCGGGCTGGCTTTGAACTTTGATCCTCAGATCTCAGCCTCCTGGGTAGCTAGGATTACAGGTGTGAGCCACCAGTGCAGGGCAAGATTTATTTATTTTGTTTTTCCAGTCTTGGGGCATGAACTCAAGGCCTGAGTACTGTCCACTTGAGCCACAGAGCCACTTCTGGTATTTTCTGTTTATTTAATGCTGAGAAATGGAACCCCAGGGCTTCATGCATGCTAGGCAAGTACTCTACCACTAAGCCACCTTCTCGGCCCCATGTTCAGATTCATTTTGATGCTAAGAAGGCACAATGTTTTTTTTTCTAGAAAATGTTTAAGTGCACTGTAGGAAACTCTTAGTTTTCAGTCTATCCCAGTATAAGAGGTTACATTCTATGTACCCAACTTCTTTTAGCATGTGTATATGCACAGATTTTAACAGTGAAAACATTCTGTACAAGACCCTAGTAAGTTCTCTAAAATCTGTAACTTTAGTGGGATGTGTATATGAGGACTCATTTTTGGATCATGCGGATGACCTAAAAGTGATCCACTCTAGCTCTACCAAGCTTAGATCAAGGATGACAACTTCATCCTGACAGGTGAACTTGTACACACTAGATACATCGTCCTCAAGTATGGATGGAAGACTTTCCCTAAAGACAGGAATTTCTTGCCTGATGACTTCCCTGTAGTTGTTCAGTGCTCAGAGAGTCTCATATATAGTACAGTTCAGCCACTATGAGATCATTAAGCCCTCTAGCGCTCTCATCAACTTTGAAGAAAGGCATGGTACGAAGATTCTTGGTACAGGGTTGTTTTCCTTACTTCATGATTTTCTTTGTCACTCTGAGACATCTTTCACACAGTCACCTTTATCTTACCCTGTGTGTCATTCTGAATTTTCTTTTCATTTTCTAAACAATGTTATTTGGTCTAAGCATAGTGAAGAAATATCCAGGGGGGGGACACATCTCTTGGGTTGCTAGCAGTAGGGAGATATCTGCGGCAAGATCGAAAAATGCTCCTAAAACAAATGATCCCTTAGGAGTACCACCTCCTCTTTTTGACTCTACCTACCACCTGGAGCAACGCCATCAAACACTCCCCTACAGAGCCATTACCTGTTACTGCCCAGTTGTGTTAAGAAATGGTTTTTCTTTCTTGCTATTGTTTCTAACATATTTATAAGATGATTTCTTTGTTGCTTTGTATGTCCCTTGCCCATGGTATAACTCCTGTTTTCATTGTATTTGATGTTGGTATAATTTGAGTAGGGAAAGGAAAAAAACAAATTGTTTAAATAGAGATACAGATGGACCCATTGTACAAGACGTTATGTCAAAAATCAAACTTTACAACTTTGGCACTGGGCGGTGTGTGTGTGGGGGGGAATAAGGGAAGGAATGGTAAGGGGAAACAAAGGAGGAGGCAACAATGCTTTTTAAGAAGTTTACTTATTACCTTGATCATGTAAGTGTAACCCCTATGTATGGTATTTTCACATTAAAATATAATGAAAGGGAAACAGAACAAAAAAGAAAGGAGTAAACCAGTGAGTTCACAAAACTTATCAACCTTTGGTCCTCAGTACAGAGAAAGATTTCTCTACCACTTCTAGGACAGGAACAATTAATCGATGGAAGAATTGCAGCATAGCCTGTCATGCAGTTGGCAATATGCTAAGGTAGGATCCATCTTCTCCACCTTTACTGGTAGAGAAAGAGGATTCAAGAGTAGGGTCATCTATTCCTTATAGAGACAATAGGGGCAGTCAGGAAAAGCTAACCTCATTTTATTTTCTCCTAAACACTAGCCATAGATAACCCTAAACCCATACCAACAAAACAGAATGTAAAAGACGGAACTGCTATAAGGGCATTTATTGGAGATGAGAACAAGGTAATGTATTGGAGGTTTATTAGGGGGAAGTTATGAATTATTTTGAGGGAGGAAACTCTTGTCCCTGCAAATGATGGAGGAAAAGTTTCCCTTTCAAAAGGGAACCACTCCCAACACACTGCCATTAGGAATGGTAGGGGTAGCCAGAGGCACTTGAAGCACTTGCTGTCTGCAGGTGGGTCTGCTGTGGAGCCCTGGTTCCCTGTATTCCATGGCTGTGAGATGCCTTCGCTCAGGAGTTAGCACACTCTTTGTTGGCTCTTTGTGCCAGCCTGTGCCCTGCTTGTTCTTCTCAAGGTAACTCTCTGTCTAAGACTAGCAGCTTCTTGTGTGTAGGACTTGACACATGCCACTTTAGAGCAGGAAGCTTTGTGGGGTGCTTGCCCTGGCTACATTCTGTCTGTGTCTGAAGTTCTGCCTTTGGTTGAGATTTCCCAGACTTCATGGGAGATACAAGGGATTCCTGGGGGCATGTGACACCTACTCCATGCCTCTGCCTTTATTTTGCCACTGGGACTTTACCAGTGTCTCTGGTGACTTTCTGATTTTCAGTGTTCCCAGATAAAGAAGCTTTCCCTTTACCTAGGCTTCTGGCCTGAGCGGATGATCATGGAGAACTGCCCTTTCCAAGATAGCTTTCTTGTCATTTGCCATTTTTACCTGTACTAAGCCACTGACAAAAATGTTTCATGTGGTTTCTGAAATGGTTTTCAGGAGGAGGCTGTCCCTTCTGTAACAGAATATAGGATGTCCCCGCAGGTGTCTCCTTTAATGTTTTATTTTGAGGATGGCAGCTCCTCTTCTGAGTTGTGATGTCCCAAGCCATGTATCTCCTCCACCAGACTTGTCTGATTTTACTGTTGGAGGACTCGTGTCATTGTTACTTTGTGGAAAATTTTTACCTTGGCCCTTGTGGAGGTCACTATGGTGCAACGCTTCTGGCCCTGCCCTCTGCTGATCGTTGTCTTGTCCAGTTGTTCATGCAGTTCATGGGAAGCTGCCATGTCCACACTGGTGATACTAGAGTTTAAAGTAAATAAAGTCACATTTTTCAAGTTATCTGACTCCAGAGGCTGGTCATCCTGAAAACTCTGGGCCTTTCCTATCTTTCTGCTCTGCAGTTTCAGTTTTAATTCATTGAAAAGTCCATTTTTTAAAGTCTGATAACTCAGACCTTGGGAAACCAATGTATCTATTGGGGTCTTTTTAGTGGTCAGGATACCCTGTGCTTTGCTTTGATTGATAGGTATCACTACGGAAGCTTTGCTCTCATTGGTGATGTTGCTTTTAGCTTCTGATGGAAGATTACAGAATTCCTTTGTCTTGAATATCTCCTTAGAGATATTATATAGGGAAATTTTCTTTGAACATATCCCTTTTTCATCAGTCTTTTGAATGCTTTGTCTAAAAATTTGTTTCTTATCATCTGCATCAGGTGCAGCCACTGCTGTCCTCAGGAACACATTTGGACTGCATATATTGTCTGCTATGGATTGTGTCACACTGGCTTTTTCTAGGACACCATGTGTTGGGTGCAGAAAAGGCCATCTGCCCTCTTTCATTCTATGTAGGTTCTCAATGTACTCGTTGTTGGTATCAGAGAGTAATTGTCTCTGAAACCACTGTTCTTTCTTGCTCACAGGTGAGGCTGAATTTTTTGTTCCCATCTTCTTTGGCTATTAGCAAAAGACTTTTGTCCATGGGGCTGGGATACCCCAAGTTTAGAATATACTCCAGAAAGAGGTGGATGGGGAGGAAAGTTTAGAGTTGGAGCAAACCAAGATGGACCTTCTTTCACATAAGTGGTTTCTATTGATTCCTGGGCCTTCTGGGGAAGACATTGCATTGTCTTCATTTGAAAAAAATGTAATTCTGTCTGCCACGATATTTGACTTGCTGGAATCAGGGAAAGAAATATCATGGGGTGTGGCCAGACTTCTGTCTTTCCCTACGAGTGGTGCCAAATCTCTCTGTTTCTTTTGGCTAGGGGATTTTTCACACAAGGGCAAGTACATGCTGTTGGAATGACATGAACCATGGAACCTGATACTCTTTGATTTCTGTAAATTTCTTGTTCCAATGTACTTCCAGGCATCCTTGAATTGTTTCTGATGCAGAATTACCAGTCGGGTACTAAAATCATTGCCTGACACAATCCCTGTGAAACTTTCAGAATTTGACTCAGACTGACACTGTGAACTATTATGTGGAGCCCCCACTGAGGCATTGGACAGATGGTCTTTGGGGCCAGTCTCTGCACTGTGTCCTTCTTCCTTCCCTACTTCCTCATCTACCAGAGGTATCTCTATGCTCTTCTCATTAAAACTTTAAAGTTAGCTAGATTCAAAGTTTGGATGTTTGCACTTCTGATGTTTAAAGGAGGAAATCCATGAGAGACTCTGACTGCTGTTAGACTCAGAGCTTTGGGGAATTTCTATCCTACGACTTACCAGTAACAGAGACTCCTGGATCCTGGGGGCAGGCCCCAGTGCTGCTGGATGAGCCTCTTTCTGATGCTCTAGTTCTTGCCGTAGGTCACCGGTGAGGGGGAAATTACTAGGAAGGATGGAGACCATAACTTTAGCTTTAGAATACTGTCTGACCAATGGAAGTTTTGGAGCTGGAGAACAAAAGTCTTCCTGAGATCTCTGGACCACAGAGGGTAAATCCTACACATTCTCTTGCTTTTTCTGCAATATATTATGTTCTGGGTGATAAATTTCAGATGGTGTAAGGAGCTGTGCCTCACTCTGCAGTCCATGAAAACAGACTCCAGAAGCCCTAACCTGAGGTTCAGGAGATGGCAGGCCATGGAGCAGAGAGTGAAGCTGGGCCTGTGCCTGGGTTCCTAGAAGATGTTGGTGCAAAGCCTCAGGCAAGACTTGAGATTGGATCTCAGGCAATGGCAGAAGTTTAGGGTCAGGGATTACTGGCGATTTGTGGTCTGTGAAGACGTTGGAGATTATATTGAAGGAGACAAATTTCAAAGAATAGTCACCTAAGCCATAGATAGTGGAGCTTAACGCTCGCTGGACAAAGATGGAAGATCCCAAAAGAGTTGCATAGACTTTTGCCGAGAATGGCCTTCATAGGGATTTGGACATGAGGCCTGCATTTAATTGTGCAGCTCCCCTTGCTTGCTGTTGGAGCTCCCAAATGGAAAGGAAATTGCCAATTCCTGCTGCTCAGCAACCGACACTAACACTTTCCCTACAGAATTCAATTGGCATCGTAGCTTATCTTGTTGGGCATAAGAATCAGTTTTTCTTTCCCTTTCTTTCCACATAAAGAAGCCACCTCTCTTCTTGATTTGGATCTCCAAGAATGCTAGAATGCCAAGTCTGACAATTGCGTGGTTATCAGGCTCGATGTGTTAGGATGCAGCAATACCTTCATTAGAGTCCTTGGAAGGTAGAGGGCAAGGGATTCCCGCTTGGTCTCGCATTCTATTAACTCACAAGGGAGCGGGCTTTTCACACCCAGCTCTCTGCAGGACAATTCTCTGGTTAGTGGGTCATGAGTGGGCAAGTCAGAAGCTTTGCCAGTCATTCCACAAGTGGAAGCATGTTGGAGAACATCTCCTATTCCCCAAGTATGATGTTCTAGGGGAGGAAGATTTGAGGCGAGTTGTTGGGATGGTAATGGAGCTGCTTGAAACTTAGTTTCCAAAGGAAACATAGTCTCTAGTGACAGAGCATGATCTGGTGGTAAGATCACCTGCTTGGGAGAGTCTGTGGAGGGTAGAGTTAGAGAAGGGTCGGGTGTTGTAGCTGGAATTACATTTTCTGCCAGGTTTTCTGAGAGAGGAGTGTTCAGTGATGCAGATGACTTTTTCACAAGAGTTTTGGAAACTAATGGAGACCCTGAAGAGTCAGCGACTTTCACAGATGCTTGAGATAGCAAGTGACTGGCCTCCACCACTGTCTTGCTACACATCTGACAGAGGGGGTCTGGACATAGCAGTTTCCAAAAGTGAGTAGTGTTGGGATGCTTGTTCAATAGGCTACAGATAATAAAATGTACAAACTTGTAACTAGGACCAGTCCTGTGAATAGAGGGTCTGCTGGTCTGTAGTACAGGAGTAAGTAGGATGGGGCAGGGAGAAGGGTGCAAAGAAAGGACTCTTATTTTGTTGGTCGTGGACCTTGAACTCTGGGCATGAGCACTGTCCCTCAGCTCTTCAACTCAAGGCTAGCACTCTACCAATTGAGCTATAATGCCACTTCCAGAGAAGGGACTTTTGAATCTAGCTACGGTCTTCATAATCTTCTACATCTACTCCTTATCGTGTCCTCATAATAGTAGCCATTACTTTATCCCTCTCATGACTCAGGCTAGCTGTACTGAATCCCATGTATGCAAAGAACAGTAGTGACCAGTCACCTTGACACCACAGAAAGCAGCTTCTGCTCCTCTTCAGCTTCTTTACTCAGAGGTCTCCGTCTTGTAAAATCAGGATGTAGTTTATACGTGATAAAAGTCAGAACACAGAGATGTTACAGGAGAGCACCTCTTAGTATAAGGCTCTGCTTTAAATAAAGGTCTAAAGCTCCAAGAAGTAATAGAGAAAGTCAAAAGTGCAACAGTAATGTTAAGATTATTCACTTGTTTATGTGACTTCATTTTCACAGCATCTGCATGTCAACCTATACAATACAATACAATATCAAACTCCCATGTGAAGCACAGAAGTGACTGGACCCCTCAGACATGAAGACAGAGAAAGCACTTTGCACAATGTTAGGACACAGGCATTGTGACTCAAAGCATCTTCTAGTCCTTTCTCCACATCTTACCTGGCCAGCAGCACCCACTCCAGCACCCACCCAGATCCTTCATGTTGGCAGAGCTGGGACTTTGAGAGGCTTCTCAGTCCTGTCTGTAAGCCTCTGCTCTGAGCGTCATTTTCTGGTATTCTGTGCCTAGCAACGGTTGTTCTCATGGGCCTGTTATCTCCAGAAAAGAAAAGCGGAATTCAGTTGTGGCAAGCTTAGATCAAGGAAGAAGAAACATACCTCTAAATTCTCTCTTTTTTCTGTACAATATTGTTGGTCTCTGAAAAGGTTACAAAATATTTGGAGATTAAATTTGGAAATTATAAAGTATATAAACCATTTCTACAGATATCATTTTTATTTAATTATCATTTTTCTCAGTTAATTAAAAGTGCTTTATAAGTATAATTTTAATGACCATGTTGGCTGTTTGGACAAACACCTATGGGACTTGAATGACTTATTTCCCCTGATGGAATCTATGACCTCAGAAAGGAAGTTGGCACCATTAAACCATCCTGTAAGAAGAATGGCAGCCTGTGTCTACACAGAACACGCTGGTTTTAATTATACGGTCATTTTCTTCCTCCTTCTTTGGCCCATCTGTTTACACTGTGGGAGTTGGTTTCTACAGTGATGGTGTCAGGGTATTTGCTTCACCTGCTGTCTTAGTAACTAAATCTCCTTCTAATCACTCCTTGTTCTGAAGCATTTCTAATGAATGCTCCCAGAAGCTAAATGTGTATCCTGAATTTCAGGAGACAAGGTCCTGGTCCAGGCAGAATAGTTGATAGTAGTAGATAAGTTGCTATGGGGCCACAGATGTGGGCTTCGTGGCTCTTATTCAAGGTACCTCATCAAAGTTTATCTGTCTTTTCCCCATTGTAGTTGCATATAGTAATTTAAGTTTCTTAAGTTTACTTACACAGATACATTGAATGTTTCTTGCAATTTCTTTCCCTCAGTTTACAGGCACCATGAGGAAATTACTCTTAGAGAATGGTTTCTTTTACTAATTTCCTCTATCGCTTGGTTTACATGTATCATTTGGGGATTTTTTAAAATAGGTTTTTATTTGTTACAGCAGAAATAATTTTCTTAAGCAAAAAATAATTGGTTATTTTATGGAAACTCTAAGGAAATACTATTTAAAACCAATAACTAATAGATGTACAAATATCAATAATCTCCCCTTCCCTTCCCTTCCCTCTTTCCCTTCCTTCTGATCATTCTGACCAAATATTCCCACCAAGATTTCACAGTGCTATATTTGGAGGATGGTTTCTTGACACAGATAGAAATGTCATACTGATCTTGTTTCTGAAGGGTGTTTTAATCTTATTAATTAAGCAACCTTTATTGCTATTCAGTAAAGTTCTCTTGAGAGTGAAGGATCTTTGATTAGTGAAATTTCCTAATTTGATCAAACTCTCATCAGAAAATATCACAACATGCTTTACCTCACCCTTAGGATCCCATTGTTTAGCATAAAACTACTTCAACAAGAATTCGATCAACCTGTGTCAATATTAGCCTGCAGATATTTGGACCTAGAGAAAAGATCAAGTCACTTAAGCAATCCCGGAATTTAAGGAAAAGGGATGGAGTTTTGATTCATAATAGTATAAATACATATCGTATATGAATTTGGGTTTCTATATAGTTACTCTCCTACACTGATTGCAAATTTTAATACTTCTTTTTCCTGTGCATCTCACCTTGGTTTTAAAGGGTTTATTATGTGAATACTGTATTCATGCACAGACAAAGGTATTGCAAAGTGTTTTTTGTTTGTTTGTTTGATTGATTGATTTTGCCGGTCCTGGGGCTTGAATTCTGGACCTGGCCACTGTCCTAAGCTTCTTTTTGCTCAAGGCTATTGCTGTACCATTTGAGCCTTAGCACTGCTTGTGGTGGCTTCATCCTCCTCCTCCTCCTCCCCCTCCTCCTCCTCTTCCTCCTCCTCTTCCTCCTCCTCTTCCTCCTCCTCCTCCTTCTCTTCTTCTCTGCCCCCAACTCCTCCTTCTCCTCCTCAACCTCCTCCTCCTCCACCTCCTCCTCCAACTCCTCCTCGTCCACCTCCTCCTGTTCCTCCTCCTCCTTCTTTTTGAGTCGTTTATTGGAGATAAGAGTATTGCAGAGTCTCCTGCCCTGGCTGGCTTGGAATTCTGATCCTCAGAGCTCAGCCTCTTGGGTATGGAGGATTACAGGTGTGAGCCACCGGTTCCCATCTGTAGTTTTAATGGGTTCATCTTCAAGTCTTAATTATTATTACTATTTCTATTTTGTGTCATCAGTGCCTTTAGCTTTTCTGTTTGTTTTTTGGGATAATTTAAAGCAAAACTCACCTATAAACACTTCAGTTAATCTTAAGAAATGAAAAGAACTAAAGTAAGTACTAACACATTGAAGTACTAATGTATAATATTTTATTAGGTTATCATAAAAGGTTGTTAATTATCTGCTCACGATTGAGCAGTTTTTTTAAAGAAAAAGTTGTGTTTCAATGAAAACTCCATAGTGGCAAGTGATTTCTACAACTTCATTATGCTGTATGTATGACCATATCAAGTGAAAAATTATGTCCTTGGGTACTATACTTTAGTTACTAGCAGAAGCTCTCTTCTTTAGTTTTGTCCTCTCTGTAGACCAATTAAAAGAAGTTGAAGGTGGCCAGAAGGAAGTGGTCACTATAGATGTGTAGTGACCACTTTTCATGGGGCTTGAACTCTGGGCCTGGGTGCTATTCCTCAGCTCTTCAGCTCAAGGCGAACACTCTACCACTTGAGCCACAGCGCCACTTCTGGTTATCTGGTGGTTTATTGAGATAAGAGTCTCACAGACATTCCTTTCTGGGCTGGTTTTGAACTGTGATCCTCAGATCTCAGCTTCCAGAGGAACTAGGATGACAGGTGTGAGCCACTGGTGCCTGGCTCAAAGACAACTTTTTATTCTGACATTTTGGTACTTGGGACCTTGTTGATCTGGAGAGAATATCCTTTCCAGGGATTACCACACTTTATGCCACTACCCATCTGCTGGGGAATGGTCTGAAATGTGAGGACCAGGTAAAAGACTTACCACAACCAGTCTGGGCCTATGCTGTAGAGGTTGTTAGATTTATTCAAATTAACACATTCTAAATCTTCTTTTGTGCCTCAGTGGTTGTTTCCATAAAATTCACTCTGTTGGGTCTTGCCTGTGTTTTGCCTAGTCTCTTACTGCCTCCTGACCAAACTTTGTGCTCCCTGTATGTGTTCCCAGCGTGGTAAGCATTAGAAACTAGCCCGTCAACTAATGAATAAACAAAATGGAGCATAACCATACAATAAGATATTTAACCATAAAAAGGAATGACGTGCAGGTCTATGCTATACATGGATGAATCTTGAAAATAATTATGGTAAATTAACATTATGCTAAGAAAAGATCACACTATTGTAGGACTCCAGTCATAGGACATGCATAGAAGACAGAGAAATGAAGGAATTAATTTTGTTCAGGAGCTGAGGGGGAAGATGGAATGGAAAGTAAATAGCTAATGTGTGCAGGGCAGAATTTTCAAAATATTCTGGAATTAGTGATGACAGATTCACAACTTTGTGAATATCAATATATTATATACTTTATTTTTAGCTCTTGATGTTTTATTTTTCTCATGCCAGCATATATTAATGTTACATGACATATCATGCATGTGCATAGTATACTTTGACCATATTCACCACCATCATCATTTCTTGGTCTTCTCACACAGATCCTCTTTCTCTTCCAAAACCATACTCTTTCTACTTCCAATTTTTCTCTTAAAATCTAGTTTTTTCCTATGAGAGAAAATATGCTTTTTCCACATCTGACTTATTTTTTATCACCATAATTATATTCAGGTCCACCTACTTTCCTGCAAATAACATTTTCTGTTCTTTATTATTATGAATAATTCTCCTTGTGTTTAACATAAATACACAAGGAGACATACACACACACATAAACACATACACACAGCACATACATACAAACATTTCCTCTACATCCCCCACCCACATTAAGAGGGTATTCTTTTTGCATCTATTATCTGCTGCTATTTGTGGATATTTTTCCCTTCTGATAACAGTTGTTTTGACTGAGATGAGATGGAATCTCAATGTAGATTTGATGACTGTCTGTGAGCTTCTTTTGCTCAAGGCTAGTGCTCTACCACTTGAGCCACAGCACCACTTCCGGATTTTTCTGTGTTTGTGGTACTAAAGAATCGAACCCAGGACTTCATGCATGGTAGGCAAGCACTCTAACACTGAGCCACATTCCCAGCCCCCCATTGGTACTTTTGAGAACTGTCTCATTCATTTGGCCATTTATTGATGGGATTTTTTGCTGTTTATTTTTTTATTTTGTTTATATTATAGATATGATTTCCCTGCAGATCAATTAAACTACCTGAGCATTTTCACTCATTTACTACAGATATATACCTTGATATTTGTAGATCACTGGTCTTGCAAATTTCTATTTAATTTGTAAATCAGACATATTTCCATTTCCATTTTCTACACTACAATGTCACTCTTCCTTTTCTTTTTGCTTTTTTCAAGTGTCAGGATTTGACATCAGAGCCTAGCACTCAGTTAGCATTCTACCACTTCTGTCAGCCTTCCAGAATAATTATTTTGCTAAACATTTTTGGGAATGCAGTCTCATATCCCTTTCTACTTGGGATGACTTCAAAGTAGGATCCCTGAATCTCAGCCTCCTGAATAGCTAGAATTATAAATGTAAACCACTGGCTCCCAGCTCATCCTTCTTTCTAATTATGATGCTATCCATTATTCCTCTTATGATTTATGCAGCAGTTTATAGCTTGTAAATTTGCAGTTGATAGAAAGTACATTTGTAAGATTACAATAGATTGTTTAAACAATTGTTAGGAAGAAAGTGCCTATCATTTCATAAGTTAACAAATGAGTACATTTCCTATCTTTGGGGAATGTCATCCTTCCCTTTCCTTTCCCTCAGTCCAATAGATTTTTATATAAGAAAGATAGTCAAAACAAGTTCCAAGGAAGATGCAGTAAGTTTACTTCATTGCTACCTGAGTCTAATTTTAATTTGGATCTAACTTTTGTCTAGATCCTATTACAGATGGCAATTGCCTTCTGTTTTTGTCTGTCTTAGTGATTGCCTGTTTTGCTTGTTGCTACTGGTTTTACTGTTCTCTAGTTTTAAATTTTAGACAGGGTCTTTCTTTGTAGCTCAGCTTGGCCTCAAACTTTAGAGCATCTTGTGTCTGACTCTTGAGTGCCAGAGTTGCTGAGGTACACCTGCGCTTCATCTGCTAATAATCTATATAAAGATGAGCATTATGATCCCTTTGATGTGCTTACTATATATATATATTTGAGCTTCCCCTTTAAGCCTAGCTGAACTGTAATGGAGAGTGAATACAGAGTGTGCTGTAACAGGCTATAAGGCCCTGTGAAATGTGAACTTCAAATTGTGTCCTTTGAAACAAGAGCAGCTAGCTCCCCATACTGACATGGAACTACAGAAAGGTGTTATTCATTTGGAACGAGTTTTCTCCGGGTAGCCATGGCAGTGGGCTTCCGTGAATGATTGATAAGTTTATAACATTTTCCACTTAGAAAATTACCTTCATTTTCAAGATGGGCTGTGCCACATAACTGGCAAAACGTTCTAAGAATTATACATTGCCAACTGGTAAGAAGAAGATACTTTTCTCCATTCAGGCTTCCTTCCTAAATCCAAGATCATAATAATTAAGGTACAGAGGACAGAATGTCTCCAGTGTTATGAGTTTATTGGGTCACATTTTCAATATCTTCCTGATAATGACAGTCCCAGCTCTGTTTCCTGATAACCATGGCAACATTCCCATTTCATTGATCCTCCTGGCACTCTCATAGGATTATCTAGTGGATGCTTCCATTTATATTTTACTTCCCTGCCTTGAATAAAACATTCAGTTGACCCAAATGTAAATTAATTCAGTTACAGCACAGTTTTTAAGGCACCCAAGCCAGTACTTCAGTAGTTCAGTTTATGGAGAGTTGATTAATAGGTAAATATTTGATAAACACTCATGTGTTTCATTGTTTTACTACAACTCTTGAAATTACAGGTGTCCCTGAGTAGGGTTGCCTAGTTTAGCAAGACCTACTCTATTACGAGAGGAAAGAAGTTTCCATTCTAATAGTGACGGGAAGTTCCACTGCTGGCTAACTTATTCTGAGAGAAACACATTTAATAAACATGAAACCTGCCCTCATGTGATCTTCCCCACATGAATGGATATGTTTCCTTAAAGTAATCCTTATGCTTCCAAAACCACCCAATAGAAATGAGTGTCTGCATTTTGTGGTGCAACCACAAGCATTTTTGTCAAGATTTAGAGTGAGCCAGAACTGAATAGGTACAGTGAGACAAAATTGGAGTCCTGTTTACTCATTTGCTAACAGACTGCTACTAATGAGAATCACAGGCCATTCTCTGTGTGAAGCAATAAGACTTCTAACTAATAAAGCACTCAGAGTGTGGGCGGGAAACATTCTATGTTTACATACATACATGGGAATAGCTTTCATTTAATTTGAGAGCTAGAATTGATGTGGACTATGGAGTACAATTCTCAGGTCCAAACTACAGCTCTTTTATTAGCTGTGTGACCTTGGTTAAGTTATCTAAACTCCTCTGTGTTTCTGTTTCTTCATCAATAACAAAAGGAAAACACCAACACCAGGGCCAGAAAGGGGATGAACTGGGTTAATACAGGAAAGGATTTAGGAGGTGAGCAGATTGAAGCACACTGCTCAGGCTGCTTATTTGCTCATATTTCTATTAAATTTTTCTTTAATCCAAGGCTTAGTTATTACAAACAAACTCCTGTTACTGATTTAAGAAAAAATGCTTCTCTGTTCAATAATATTTTGAGAGAAGAAATATCAGGATTACTGAATTTAAATCTATTTTGAAGATTTCAGAATTTCCATAATTATGAAATTGTTAGGAAAGAAGACATTTTCAAAATTGATTCATTTGAATAATCATTGCAACCCAATTTTTTACCAAGCTGAGTGCCAGTAGCTTATGCCTAAAATCCTAGCTACTGAGAAGGCTGGGGTCTGAGGATCTCAGTTTCAAGTTAACACAATGGCATACCAGATTTCAGTATTTATGGAGCCAAATGGAGAGTACAGTGAAATGTATAGCTCCTCTATAAATTCCATATTATTAATATATAATTAGAAGGAAGCACACAATGAGTTTTATATTTTTAGAATATTTCTGGACATTGAGAGGTTAGGCCTCAAGGTACTTGTACCCTCAGCAGAGACGTGAGGATCCCAGTATAAAGCCAGGTCAGGCAAACACATTCATGAGACTTTTACCTCCAGCAAACCTGCAAAAGAAGTGGAGCTGTGGCTTAGGTGGTAGTATGTCATCTTTGAGTGGAAAAGCAGACTAAGAGTACTTGGCTCTGAGTTCAAGCTATAGTACTTCATTTCACTATTTTACAGAAGTTTTCAATTTTTCTGCTTGAAGATTAATTTTTTTGAGACTGGGACTTGAACTCAGTACAGGATACTTTCACTCACTGACAAGTGTTCTACCCACTGACCCATGCCTCCACCTCAACAGGGCTGGCCATTTCAATTACTTTTTGTCCAGTGTAGATTAGCTTTTAACTATTTGTTTGTGCAATCTTTTAAAGGTTTTTAAGTTTGTGTGACATCTTTGAAGATGATTTTCTGCCATCAGATTTCTCTACTCTTTCTTTTCTATACTGATACTAGGGCTTGAACTTAGGGTCTGGGGCTATCCCTCAACTTTTTCACTGCCATTTAAGCCAAAGGTCACTACAGCTTTTTGGTGCTTAATTGAAGACAAAAGTGTCTCATAGATTTTCGGGCTCAGACTAGCTTTGAACCACAACCCACAGATCTCAGCCTTCTGAGTAGCTAGAATTACAAGCATAAACTAGGATTACTGGCTTAGCAGTAGATTTTTAAATCATTATGTCACAGATGAATTTAGTATGTGACTAAGGTTATGTTCCAATGTGCATTGGAGCACAAATTTTCAAGAAATGGTTTGAAGAAACAGCAATTTATGACTAAGGCAACTTCAAAACTGATGTAGTTCAAAGGATCCGTGGAGGAAATACAAGGGAAGATTTCTTTTAATCAGTTCCCTATGTGCTCTGTACGAGCTGTGTGTCCAGTTTTTAACTTAAGATTATATGATAATTAGTTTTCAGAGGTACTACATGTCATAGTTTGCTATCAGCCTTCCTCAGCATTTTTAAACTTTATTCTGTCTCCTTTCTTTTCCCTCTTCTTCAAGAAAGCAAATTTACATTTGAATATCAGTATTATGTCACTGAAAACAGATCACCACAAGATTCACAGCTCAAAACAAGTCACATTTATTGTCTCACAGTCCACTAAGTCAAGGAACAGGTTAACTGGGTCCTTGGATCAGGGTCTCAGAAGGTTAGAATCAAGGCCTTATTTCTAGCTGGGGCTGTGTTCTCATTTTATACCCAGATTCCTCTTCCAAGCTCATTCTGGTGGTTGGCCATATTCAATCCTTCTCGGTTTTAGGACAAAGGCATCCTTCCTTGCTGGCTGTGAGTATGGTCATCCTCAGCTCCTAGAGGCTTTCCTCAGATATCTTCTAGGCTTCTTAAACGGTTGCTCAGGACCTAGCTGCCCAGCCTTCTCATGTTATGATAGCTCCTCTCTTCACAGGCAGCAGGGGAAGAGAGTTTCATTTCATCTAAAGTTATCACAGCCCTGATTTCTCATCATGTTCTTGGGTCCTGTTCCCTGTAGTGTTCAGAGCTTGAACACTAAAGGGAGGGAATTTGGGAGCTCTTGTAGAATCATATTTTAAACAGTTAGCTGTTTTTGATAACCAATTAAACTGAGAGCCATTTTTGTTTTTGCTACACATACTATAAATGATAAAGTTTTGTTTCAACTGAGAGGAGCAAGATGTTCAAGAACCATATTGTGTACATGTGGGAAAATGACACAGGAGTCTTGTTCCATCATTACAGAAGAGATCAAAAGTTTTGAACGCAGCATTCCTCCCTCAGTTCCAGGAACGAATGTCAGCAACAATCTGGTTTGACTTGTAAAATAGTGTGTGATTCACTTTGGAGCACAATAAAGATGTCTGGTGTTTAATAATAAGAAGTTCATCCAAGCCTAATATCTGCTAATAGAGCACATAGATAATGTTGTAGATGAGTTCCAGAAAAATACGATGAAGTGAAAAGTTCAACTCAATCTCTAATGCTTTATTTGAAAAATAAAACAGATCAGAGTTAAATATGCTATAGTATTCCCATTGTATCCTACTCTGTAAGAGTATATGAGTATTATTTTATTTTCTTCCTTTTATATGCATTACATAAGTAAGTAAATATGTATGCTAACTCATTTGTGCTAGGAAATTCTTTAATATTTTTCTTTTCACTTTCTTTCAAATAGTAAGCTATGTGTATGTAGTTAGTTGCTTATGAGAAAAGACTCCAGCACGCCAGCTCTTTCAGTGGTGCATAAGTTTCAGAGAATTCTCAAACCTACCCATAACTTCCTTTAGTGGTATTCCATTACTTGGCTATCTAGGTCTATCTTAAATTGAATATCAGATCTTTCTAAGGCAGAGTAACTTCAGGAGTAAAACAGTTACTGAGGATGCTCTTATGCAATAAGGAAATTATACATGGTTCATTGCAACAGGCTTTCATTAAAAGCTTATTTCAGCAGGTGAAAAGCAGGTTGCATTGCTGATTCTCAATACTGCTTTGGGATGTTGGGTTGATTTATGATGAAAACAAGGAATAATTTCTTACAGTAGCCCTCCCTAGTCATTGTCTACCATGAAGTTTTCCAAAGTATGTTCTCAACAGCCATTACTCTGGAAAATTCATAGGAATTCCAACCAAAACCTTGAACTAAAAGCTTTCATAATAAAATTCAACTAAGAAATATATATCTGTATTTCATCCCAGAAGGAAATGATAGGAATGTTTTTCAATTTTTTATGAAAGTATTTGATCACAAACTTTCTTTTGCAAGGATATCTTTTCACTATTTTAAAAACATGCTCTAACAAGATTATCTCTAATTTTTAAACTTCTTGAGCAGCCAGAGAGCAAGCTGATCTTTCTAAAAGGCATGATGGGTCCTTATTCCATCCAATTCACTGGCTCAAAGACTCCACTTTTAGTTCCAATTCCTGTCTGGTTGTTCCTGGATGCAAGAATAGAAAAGGAAGGTTTCCTGTTTCATTCTTTCCTCTGTTGCTTGAAAATAACATTATATTACATCACAAAACCTTGGCTTTTCCTAAGAGCACTCATGGAGATCTTCAAAAACTTTCCTGAAGCTCTTACTTGAACTGACATAAGAACACTCTGAGTGTCGCATTTGTTAAGTGTCAAATCACAATGAAATTGTGGAACCATATTCAGAAAAGCAGAATCCTACTGAAGCTGAGAAATGGCTTAGATGGAAGAGAGAAGGCCTTTTGTTTCTTTTTAGCTTTCTCAGCTTTATCACTACTAGCATTTTTGATCAGGTAATTTGCTTTAATGGGATGAGGGGATAGAGGCTTTTACATGATATGAACTATTATTACTAGCATCTATCTAATAAATACCAGTAGGAAACACCTCAAATGAGGAAACTAAAAATGTCTTCAAATATTGTGTGTATCCTATGGAACAAAACTGTCATCTGACTGGGACTCATTGAACTGGTAAATAATGGAATAATTAGTGTTTAAAAAGGACTGTCCAGCAAGTACTTATGGTTTGAAGCTAGTTTAGACACATAAAGCCTCCAGATTTTTACCTTAGATTAACCAGCAAAAAAGTTGAATTGGAGGTGTGGCTCAAGTGGTAGAGTGCCAGTTGTGAGCAGAAAAGCTGAGCTAGTGTAAGGCCCTGTGTTCAAGCCCAGGTGGTATAGGATGATTAGGAGAATGGTAGATTAAGACCCCAAGAAGATGTAGTAGAATGTCCAGTTACCCGGGTGTAGTTTACTGCCGTAACAAGAACCTTCAATGAGGCATATCTTTCTGTATAAATGGTTGTGTAGTTCCCTCTTACATGTGCTCAGAGCTTGTCAGGTGACTTGCCATGGCCAATGAAGTATCAGCAAGTACAAGCTGAGAGCTGAAAAGTATTCCACCTGCCCACTCTGGGAATACTGTTACTTTAGGACCAACTCACTGCCAGTCTCCACCAGACACTGCCGGCCACTGCCAGCCTCTGCCATCCACTGCCATCCACTGCCAGCCACTGCCAGCCTCTGCCGGCCACTGCCAGCCTCTGCCGGCCACTGCCAGACTCTAAGCTGTGGCCAACCTCCTACCTGAGCCTTGCCCGGTTAAAGGTGAGGGTTATGAGGACATTACAAAGTTACTGTGTCCACACTGTATGTGATGGCTTGCATTGGCCATGGCCGTGTGGGTGGAGAAGACAGACACTTGTGGAGAGGTGGAGATAACTCACCGTATTTGCAAGCCTGTGTTCTCGATGACTTCCAAGGAAGGGCTCCAGGGAAGGGGTGTAAAAATTCAGAAACCAGGGTGGAAGGTGAAGTGGAGACTCTGACTGGAGGCTGCCAGGCCAACTCTGAACCATGCCCACGATGTGGTTTAAAACATGAACTTGTTTGGAAAGACTCCACTGTGCATGTCGGATGGGGAAGATATTTAGTAATGGTCTGAAGCAGCTGGAAAGCCCTAGGGTTAACAGATGCACTGAAAAGCGGCTTATAGTGTGTGGAGAGACCGGCTGCGGAGCCGCAGGAAGACATGGACTAAACCTGCTTCCAAGAGGAGACCCATTTCACCGCATGAGCCGCCCCATGTCCTCAGACACTCCCTCCAACTCAGGCCTCTGAGGTGATGGCTGGGGCAGCCTGGGTGCAGGGCCCATCCTGAGGCCAGGGAGCCCTCAGACCTTGCCAGCAGGCCAGAGAGCCATGGATCCCCGCTGTGCGGCAGCCATAGTGCACCACAGCTGAATGAAACATGCAGAGGCTGGACTGCCCGAGTTGCCTGTCTGGTTCCGGAACAGAAAGGCCTCCAAGCTACCGTTTTTGCCTAGGCATTCTACTCCTGCTGGTCATCTTTCTGCCCCGCAAAGCTCGGCAGGCCGGGCCCCAGCCCCACCGCTGCCTCACCCTATCCCGGCTCTGCCCCCCTGCCTGGCTCCGCCCCACCCAGGCCTGTCCCACCATGTCCAGGAAAGCAGAAGCTCACAGCTGGAGGTGGAGGCTAGAGACCGAGCCTTCATCCCTGCCTTGGAGGGCAAAGTCAGGTCCTGTGAAATGAGCAGCCAGTGCTGCATGCTGGGTGCTCCAGGGAGGTCAGGGGCACATCGCCCCGAGTCCCAGGAACCAGGTGGAAGCCCCGCTCGCACGGCCACGGTGACGGGCCTGGATGCTTCATCCCTCTCGGACACTTCCGCCAGTGGTTAGCGCCCCTCCCTCAGACTAAGGAACTGGCCACTCCTTGCATGGACCAGCCCCTGGCCTGACCCCTGGTGTGGCTCCTGGACTGGTCTAGGACCAAGTGCAGCTCACAGCAAAGAGCTCCCTGGCCAGCGCTGGCAGCACGGATGTGCTTAGGGCCCTGGAAGAGTGGGCCCAGGCATGGCTGCACTCAGACTTCACTGGCTGCCATGTGAACTGCTCAGGCAGCCTGAAGTAGGAGGAGTTCAGGGCACTGTGCTGTGAGCTGAGTCTGCGGTCCATAGACACTAGGCCATGGCCCAATGCCTGGACTCCAACTCCGATGGAGCCATCACCTTCCAGGAGTTTGTGAGCTGCTTCCCAAGGGCAGCAGAGTGCCAAGGGCCCAGAACGGGGGTCGAGGTCCAGAAACACAACCAAAACCACCACAGCCTCAACCACGACCACCAGCACCATGAACACCAGCACCACAAGGACGAGGATGAGGACAACGAGGATGAGGACTGGGAAGGTGGCCCGGATGTCCTGGGGAGCCTGGCAAGGCCCGAAGGCCGCTCTTAGTGGGACTTCTAGGGAGGACTGGGGGCAAAGCCAGACTCATTCCCAGGTGTGCAGGTGGTGATGGTGGTGGTGGTGGTGGTGGTGGTGACTTTTGGGGTGTTCAGTCTCAGTCCCTTTCTAGGCCCCTTTCTCCTGCTCACTTGGCTTTTCCCAGGAGAGGCCTGAGGGATCTCCAAGGAGCCAGGTAGCAGGCTGACCCCTGGCAGGGCTGTCGGGATGCAGGGATCCATAGACCAGGCTCCTGCCCAGGCAGCGAGCCCATTCAGCATCCTCCAGGTAGGCAAGGAAACTTGGTTGTGCTTAGGCTCAGATTGTTCACAAGTGCCCACTACACACAAGGCATTGTACACAGGTGTTCACAATTGCCCAGCACTCACCGGGCCTTGTACACAGGTGTTCACGAGTGACCACCACACTCCGTTCTTAGGAACAGAAGAACTGGCTTATTACACAATAGAATAAAATAACAAATCTCTGTCTATGAGAGAAATAATTGAATACCACATTTCTCATTTAGTTCCCAGGAGGGAAGGGATGCAATCAGGCCAGACTATAAGACGTCCAGGGAGGAAAAACAAAGAAAAGTTTCATCTTCATCTGCATCAATCCCTGCCTTGGAGTCAGGTCTCCAGTTGTTAGTTCTACTATTTATTCCCCATCTCTCCCATTCAGTTAATGCTGAGAAGGTTCTTCTGCTTTCTGTTTGGATTTTTAGTTAAAATTGTATTGAGCTCTTTTTGTTATTACTAAAATTGAAAAGATAGTACATTGGCTGATGGTTTGCCTGAGTCTCAGAAAAGGATATTTTGTTCCTATGTGTATCAGGGTGCTTACTACTTACTGGCTTTGCACTCCACACATTTGTAAGGCAGACTTGAGGTTGGACAGGGAAGAGAGAAGTTCCGCCTCCCTCCCAACCTCCAGTCTGGGGAGTACAGGGCTCTGGAACTGCTTCTAGAGAAGGAGCAAGTGACTCATCCTGCCATCAGAGGGCTTGTGTAGAGAAAGTGAGTGTGGCAGTTGATCTTTTCTATTTACAAATGGGGTGAAACCAGTGTCTCCTTCAGGGTGGGAGGAAAATGTAAACATGGCTGCACATTCTGCTCTTTCTTTGAATCATCTTTCAGTGTAACTTGGTCCAGCTAACTAAGAATAATAATACTTTCAGGAATGAAAGCCTGTTCTTGAGGGTTCACTTCTATAATCCTAGCTACTCAGGAGACTAAAACCTGAGAATCTTATTTTAAGCTAGGCTGAAAACAAAAGTCCAGGAAATTCTCATCTTTAATTAAATCCACAAAAAGGTGGAAGAAGAGTTGTGGCTTTGCACAAAATAAGCAAGGGGCAGTGCTGGCACCCAAAAACAACAACAACAAAATCGTAAATCAGCTTTAGGAATGAAGTAGTCATACTGTCCATATTTGTGTACATAAGATCTTTCCAAAGTTATTCAGTATAGGAACAGATGGTTAACTTTTAAATGATTATTGAACTTTTTTTGTTTTTAAAGATCATTCCACCAATCAGGACTTCATATCATTGGTAGAATTATTACTATCATATGCCTTTCCAAACGTTCATAGGTTATTATATTTAATTAGCACGAGTCTCACCTGGCAGATTTGTCTCCTAAGCCCCACCTTTCATTGTGAGGTTAACAAATACAATATTTGCTTTACTGAACTTGTCACAGTAGAAAAGAAGTCCACTTGAGTTGGTTCACCTGAACTTACCATGACAACCATTGGCTGTTTTGGTAAATTGGATTGCTTTTACCCAGTTTCTTGATGTAGCTGTTGGTCCACCTATCCTTTCAACCAAAAGTTACTAAAAAAAGTCTTTTGTTATTGATAATGTTGTCATTAGTTTTGCAAACTTTAGTGAGTGTCCTATTTAAACCAGATACTTTCTTAGCTATTCTTGTATGTTCTAGGGGCAAAGATAAGATAAAATTCAGAGTATGGGTGAAACATTTCTCAAAAGTTTCACTAAAGAATATTTAAAGGCAAGAGGGTTATTTGCAGGAAGTTGCGATATTGTGGACCCCTTTAGTAGAAGTTTTTTCTGTATACAAAACTGGGACCTGATTTTAGAAACCTGTGCTAACTAGGCGGTGCTCTATCATGCTTTCAGCCCCTTCTTCATTTTTTTATTTTATTGTGAAAATAATGTACAAAGGGGTTACAATTACATGGGCAAGATAATGAGTACATTTCTTATCAACATTAGCCCCTTCTTCTTTAGTTTTTTTTCTTTTTTCTTCAAATACCGTCTTGGCATTTATGCCCTGGTGGTTCTGGTCTATAATATTGTTTAATCTACCTACTTCAGCTGGGGTGACAGGCCCATGTCATTAAACCTAGCTTTTTATTGGTTGAGAAGAGGTCTCAGGAATTTTTTTGTTGTTGTTCAGATGGGATCTTGAGAGTTTTTTGATCGGACTGTGGAAATCTTGATTGTCCTTATCTCTACCTACATGCAGCTGGGATACCAGATGTGAGCCACTTCACTGGTCCTTGTAATTTTACCTTTAACTACTTGTTCATTTTATTAATCATTAAGGGGAGTGTGTGTGTGCGTGTGTGAGTGTGTGTGCATGCGTGCATGCGTGAGCAAGCTCATGCATGTGCATGGATGCACACATATGTGCTAAAACTGGGGCTTAAACTCAAGGCCTGGGTGTTATTCCTTAGCTTTTTTACTCAAGGCTGGCACTCGACCACTAGAGCTGCAGCTCCATTTCTGGCTTATTGCTCTGTAATTGGAAATGAATCTCATGGACTTAATCCTGCCCCAGGTGGATTCAAATAAAATCCTCCAGATCTCATCTTCCTGAGTGCAAAGGATGATAAGCATAATTTTAATGACTGGCAGGGCTTATTTTAATATAAAACATTGTGTCTTCTTCTGAGGGGAAAAGTGTCTGTCTAGGAGAGTGAGCTTTGTGTCTTTGTTCCCCACCCGACACTGTCTTATCAGATAGCTCTCTTCCCCATGCCTGTCCAGTTTGAGAGGAGTGGTTGGTAGATTTAAGATTGTAAAGAGGTAAGAGGTAAAGAATGGTCATTTTGACAGGATTTCCTCTTCAACATTGAATCATAATATTGAATGACTTTGGATTAAATTCTCTAATCTCCAATAACTGTGAGATTATAGAAGAAATAAAATTATGTGGTAAGAGGTTGAAAGTAGCATTTTTGATGTGTGTCAATACATTCTTTAGTTTGGATCTCTTAGGAAGTCAGGGACTGCTTTCCTCAGGTTGGTGAGAGAAGTGGCCTAGAAGGCATGGGACCTGTCATCTTCCGTTTGGCAGGTGTAGATGGTCTACAAGCTCAGTTTGGGTTTACTACTTCCTGTTGAGATAAAATCAGATTTTCCTTATTCTGTCTGTCTGATGAGACAGAATGCAGGATGGAAGGGGATACCAGTTCAAGAGAAGATCTGGAAATAGGAATTGTGTTCTGGAGGGTGATGTGGGGAGGCAAGAGGGAAAATTTACAATGCAGCTTAGCTCATGTCTGGCTCCTGGGTCTTTGTCTTGGTGAAAGGGAGTTTTGTATATAGTAAGTATTCAGCAGATGTTTGCTGAGTGAATCAAATAGTCTATACTCTTGGATTCACTTCCCAGTTTATATAATAAACCAAATATCCTTAAGATTTGTGCATAAAAAACAAGGAGTTTTATGAAGAATTTATTTTTCAATGACAGAATGAATAAGGAGAAGTAGACAAAAAGAGGACTTGAAGATATTGGCCCTTGACGATGATCTTTATACTTTCTGAGCTGGAAAAATATCTTTAGCAATTTCTAATCTTTAGAAAATTCTTCTAGAATGGTAAAATGTGTCAGGTCTATTCAAAATGCAGGTAACCGTCAGGACACCATTTTTCTGGACATGCTTTTAATTCTTTCTGTTTGTTTTAAAGACTTCAGAGGACAGCCTTTTGATCATCTCAAAGAAGTTAGATTTAGATAGCCTCTTTATGTCTTCTAACTCGCCTAATTTCCACTAGCCCTGAACTACATCCTAAGCACTGGAGAAAATACACCTAATCAACTAGTCAGCCAGTCAGCCAGCCAGCCAGTCAACAGGTCAGCCAACCAATCAACCAACAAATAAATTTCATTGAGAAAAACCAATACTATGCATGTGCAAACTGTACATATTGGAAATGAATGTATCTCAGTCTAACTCTGCCAATAGAAGTGATCTCTAAACTCAAAGGGAAAGGCTTAACAATTGTAAATCAGTTCCACTCAGTTGTGATGGCTTGAATAAACAAAGTAGCAGAAGCTAAGTTTCCTTAGTGGTCAGGGTTTCTTAGTATTTCTTCTTCTCGGTTTCCTTGTTAGGCTTTTCCAATGTGGAAAGGACTGAAAGAGCACTTCTTTGGTAATAACTTTCTGTGTAGTCTCTTCTCTTCTCTTCTTTGGCTGCCTTAATTTACATGATTTTGCAAAATGGTAACAGAAAAGAGAGATGGAGGCCAAAGAAGACATGAACCCAACAAGGAATAACAGAAGGAGGGGCTGCATCGTGAGAGGGAGCCAAAGACTGATCAGCAGAGAGTTGGAGGGAAAGAGAGACAGGCTCATTGATTCCATCTTGTCTCAGTTTCCCCCATCTTCCACCTAGTGAGCTTTTGGCTTTGACCCATCTTGAGATGATAGAAACAAATATACTTTTCTCTCTTTGGTCTCAGCTTTTCTCTTCCACAGGTGAGTATTTCAGCATTCAGAGTGTGGTTGTAGAGTTAAAAGACAAATGTACATTTTAATGCACATGTGCTATAATACTTGATTCTCTCCCAAG
Organism: Dipodomys merriami; assembly: GCF_024711535.1. Lineage (NCBI taxonomy): Eukaryota > Metazoa > Chordata > Mammalia > Rodentia > Heteromyidae > Dipodomys > Dipodomys merriami. Next base: position 198,016 of record NW_027202488.1, on the reverse strand, counting down.
GAGATATTTATTCCAGCCTTGAATCCCAAGGGTGTATTGCACTACAGTCCTGGGTGAGGTTTAAGGGTAGTTTTGATAATGGGTTTAACATCAGTTTTCTGGAGGTATCTGTGTCTTTTCTGGATCTGAACCATGAACCAGTGTTCTACCCTCACCTTTACATTTCTGCCGATGTCTATATCTGTCTATAAATATCTGTATCTGTATCTTTAGATACATACCTATCCATAGATAACTATATGTAGGTATATACAGATATAGACATAGGTAGATATAGACATAGATAGGTAGATAGATATAGACACAGGCAGAAATATATATGTATATATATATATATATATATATATATATTTCTTTGATCTTTTAAACTATTGCTGTTCTTACTCCATTTAATATATATTCCACTATAATCATGTATATAATTGCCCTGCTGAATGAGAGAAGCAGTGTGTTAAAAACCACAGCTCCACTTTTAACCTTTTGGCTTCCTGGCGCCTTTTCACTATGTGCATAGCTTAGGTTTTATTGTGTGAACTTGCTGGTAGTAGTCATATTGGATTCTAATATTTGAATACAATCTGTTCTGGCTGTATATGGAAGGTGGCCTACTCTTACCCTCAGATCTCACTGTCCAGAGGTTTATTCTCAGAATTTGAAAAGAGATGATTTATTTTGCTCTTACAGTTTAGTCAAAAAGGAAATAAGCTCCCAGGCACAGGTGGCTCACGCTTGTAATCCTAGCTACTCAGGAGGATGAGATCTGAGGATGACGGTTCAAAGCCAGCCAGGGCAAGGAAGTCCATGACAACCACTAGAGAACCAGAAGTTGTGCTATGGGTCAAGTGGTAGAGTGCTCACCTTGAGGTGAAGAGTACAGGAACAATGCCCAGGCCCAGAGTTTAATCCCTATGAACACGAACAACAAAAAAGGAAATGAGCTTTAAACTAAGTGTCTTTGATACTATAAGAACTACAGACACTTATCTAGGTTTTGTTTTAACATGAACTTTTCTCCAAAATTATACCTCAAATTCATGGTCCTACTAGTCTTCTCATTTTAAGCATTTAACATCTTTACTATAATCATCCTTTTAGCTTGGATTACTTCATCTTTTCCATCACCTCCATCCTGCTGTCCTGCTTTGAATAGACAGGTGGATGGATGAAAGGTGCATTTTTTTCCCATCAGTTGTAGGGCTTGAACTCAGGACCTGGGTGCTGTCCTCCAGCAATTTTTGCCCAAGGCTAGCACTCTACCACTATGAGCCACAACTCCCTTTCTGGTTTTTTGGTGGCTAGTATAAGATAAGAGTCTCATGGACTTTCCTGCTCATGCTAGCTTGTAACTGTGATGCTCAGATCTCAGCCTCTTGAGTAGCTAGGATTACATATGTGAACCTCCAGTGCCTGGCTTGAAAGACTGGAGATGTATTTCCTCTTTCTAGCATTAGAGTATAGATAAAATCGTCATCACTGCATCACACATAACTGTAAAATACAGGTGGCACTTGGATGCAGGATGTAGTTGGAATGAAGAAATGGTATGAGATAACTTATCCTGGGTTCAGACTGCTTCCTTCCACTGTACTAACTTTGCATCATGTAACAAAGTGGAAAGTAAACACGAACTCCCAAAGGAAAATGCTGATGGTGAAATCTCTCTATGATGTTTAACATTTCCTTTGAATCATTTTCTTGAACAAATTCATTGCTTCATCTTGTAAGCATTAAGGATCTTCTAAGTGAAAATTTATTATAATCTCTCAATTATAAAAGGAGAAAAGCTAATTTTAACTCTTGTCTATTTGCCCTTATAAAAACAAGATAGCTGAATCCATACTACCAACAGAGTTCTCTAATTCTTTTTCTGGTTCACTATTTTTTTTGGTCTGCCGTGGGGCTTGAACTCTGGGCCTGGGTGCTGTCCCTGCACTCTTCAGCTCAAGGTGAGTGCTTTACAACTTGAAGCACAGTGCCACTTCCAGTTTTCTGGTGGTTTAATAAAGATAAGAGTCTCATGGAATATTCCTGCCGGGGTTGTCTTTGAACTATGATTCTCATGAACCCTGACCCTCAGATGTCAGCCTCCTGAGTAGCTAGGATGATAGGCGTGAGCCATCGGCGCCCAGCCTGATTCACTACTGACATTGTCTTTGACATAGAACTCAACGTAGACCTGACATTGACCTCAAACTTTTTAAATATCCAGTAGTCCCTGGTACCTGAAAGACCTAGGATGCAGAGTAACAACCAGAACAGTGATGTTCTTGCATAACAGAGCTTGGATACTCTTGGACACATCTCAGTCTATTCTCAAACGAGTCATCAAAGACACTTCAGGGTGCTTACTTTTGTGTTGGAGGGTTTTTGTTTTGATAACAATCTAAGACAAATTAGTAAAAGCACATCCTTAGAAGAGCACAAAGGGTTGAAATTTTTGTGGTATCCATAGGAAAGTGATGAGAGGAATGGGTTTTGTCTGTGGCAGTGTGCTTGAGAAAGCCACCTGCAAATTGCCAGTACCATCTTGACATTGCCCCGGTTAATTTCATTTGAGTAAAATTGTATCTTCTGTCAGGTTAGCTGGACACTGTTAATTCTGACTGCACTGATTTTTTAAATATTGGCTATACGGCATAAAGATTTTGTATTGGTTATTTGTTCATTGAGAAGAAATGTGATAGAAAAATAAGCCAACTCTGGAACTTTAGGAAATACTTCCTTTCATAAGTTCTACATGTTAATCAGGGATATAAGATATTTTCCTAAAGGGATTTGAAGTCTTCAAAAACTGTATAGATTTGATATTGATCTATTTTTTGTCCATCTGGATCATCTCCATAAATTAAATTGTGGAAGATGTTCATATTCAGCTACTAAATGATAAACAAAGTATCGCTTCTCTTCCCCCAAGAAAGAAACTCTTGTTTCATTTGCTAGTTTTTAATCATTCATTCATCCATTCATTTCCTTACTTAAATCTGTGTGTGTATGTGTGTGTCTGTGTGTCTGTGTGTATGTGTGTATCTACTATGAACCTGGTATTGTACCACACACTGAGTCCTTTAAAACAATATCCTGTGAAAGGTCAAAAATTGAGTGGGGTGCTGGTGGCTCATGCCTGTAATCCTAGTTACTCAGGAGGTTGAGATCTGAGGTTTGTGGTTTGAAGCCAACCTGGGCAGAAAAGTCCATGATACTCTTGTCTCCAATTAATCACAGAAAAGCCAGAGTGGTGCTGTAGCTCAAGTGGTAGAATGCAAAAAGCTTAAGGACAGTGCCCAGGCCCAGAGTTCAATGCCTAGGAAGGGTGGAGGAAAAACAAGAAAAAGAAAAAAAGAAAAATTGCCTAGAAATATTCTCTCTATCCAGAAGGTGAAAACACCAGCAATGTTGTCAATTGGGGGGAATGGCTTGGCCCAGAACTTACTTGTGATGAAGAATCAGGCCAGATGCTGATTTTAGAGTCTGTTTCTCCCTATGAAAGAGAAGTGACATCTTCTCTCTTCTGTGAACCAGCCACCATTCCCTATCGTCTTGTGGTGGCAGAATAGTTCCCTTGAGAGGATTTCACCATGTGTGGGCTGCATTTGGTGAAGTGGAGCTGGATGGGGCTTATGGACCTGGAAGCTAGGGATAATTGCCCTTTACCTATGCGAGGAAGAATCTTCAACTCAATATTCTTCTGCTACTTCTCAGCTCAGGAGAGCCTGCTGCTCTGCAGGAGATAAAAGCACTGCTTTCAACGATGTCTGATTTTAAGGGGGAGGGCATTTCTAAGTTTATATATGCAGTGAAAGTCCAGTGAAGAGGCTAGGAAAGGGCATTTTTGCTCACTCCTACCTGTGAGTATGTGCTGTGGACTCACATGTCAGGGATGGTCCCCTTTTCAAGATCTCTATTGCTCTGAGCTTCTAGTTCCAGCCTGACTTAGAACTTGAGTGGGGTTGCTTTCCTCTTACAGGGGAGGGGTTAAGACTTTTTACTTAACGACTTTCTGTGTCTACGCTATTATTTTTTTCTTGCGTATTGTCTCCTTTGCAGAATTACTTTGACCAAGTTCAAAAACTGTTGTCCAATATTTTTTTAATTTTATTTTATTTTATTTGAGAACATACTGTACAGAGGGGCTACAATTACATGGGCAGGATAATGCATATATTTCTTACCAAGCATTGCCGCCTCCTCCTTTGTTTACCCTTCACCTCCCTGCCCCGCCTCCCCCCTTCCCCACCCAATTATACCCCCTCACCCCACCCAATTATCCCCCCTCCCCCCCTCACAACGACATTGTAAAGCTGGTTTTGACATGACATTTTGTGCTTCTCATTGTTGCAACAGGTCCACCTGAATCCTTAAACGACTTGTTTGTCCCCATCTCCTCCACATGTTATAATGACATCAAATATAGTGAAAGCGGGGGTTACACTGTGGGGGAGGGACATACAAAGCAACAAAGAAATAATCATATAAATGCGTTAGAAACACATGCATGAAAGAAACGAAAACATTAAAATACATATTTAAGGGTTCATTTTCCTAACATCACATTATCTGACCTTTTCCGCTTGACTCATACCTATACTAGATATTGCAAATAAGGGAAACCATGGGACCTATGCTTCTTTGGGCCTGGCTTACTTCACTGAATATAATTTTTTCCAAACCTTTCCATTTCCTAACAAATGGGGAAATGTCATTCTTTCTGATGGAGGCATAGAATTCCATTGTGTATATATACCACATTTCTTGATCCATTCATCTACTGAGGGGCATCTGGGATGGTTCCATACCTTAGCTATGGTAAATAATGCTGCAATAAACATAGTTGTGCTGGAAGCTTTAGTGTGGTCTTGTTTGTAAACATTTGGGTAAATGCCCAAAAGTGGGATTGCTGGATCATAGGGGATATCTATGTGAAGTCTTTGAGGAACCTCCATACTGCTTTCCAAAGTGGTTGAACAAGTTTACATTCCCACCAACAATGAAGTAAGGTTCCTTTGTGTCCACATCCCCTCCAGCATCTGTTGTTGTTAGAGTTCTTGATTTTTGCTGTTCTAACTGGAGTGAGGTGATATCTCAATGTTGTTTTGATTTGCATTTCTTTTATGGCTAGGGATGTTGAACAATTCTTCATGTGTCTATTGGCCATCCTTCTTTCTTCTTCAGAGAAGCTTCTCTTTAAGTCTTTCGCCCACTTATTTATTGGGCAGTTGTTCCTTTGAGGATTTGTTGTTGGGTGGTTTAATTTTTTAAGCTACAAGTATATTTTAGATATGAGACCCTTGTCCGTTGTATGGCTAGTAAAGATCTTCTCCCAATCCGTGGGCTTTCTATTGATCTTGCCAGCTATGTCATTTGCCCTGCAGAAGCTCTGCAATCTTATGCAATCCCATTTGTCCAACCTTTCTTTGATTTGTTGTGCTTCCGGGTCTCTATTCAGAAAATTTCGGCCTGAGCCAAGGAGACCTAGGGTTTCTCCTATTCCATCCTGTAATGTTTTCAGAGTGTCTGCTTTGAGTTCAAGGTCTTTGATCCATTTGGAGTTGATTCTGGTGCAAGGTGATATATAAGGATCTAGCTTTAGTTTTCTACATGTAGTTAACCAATTTTGCCAGCACCATTTACTGAAGAGGCTGTCTTTGTTCCATTCTATTGTTTTAGCTCCCTTATCGAAGATTGGATGGCTATAGGACTGTAGGTTCATTTCTGGGTTTTCAATTCTATTCCATTAGTCCTGAGGTCTGTTCTTATGCCAATACCAAGCTGTTTTGATTACTATGGCTTTATAGTATAGTGTGAAATTTGGTATAGATATTCCTCCAGCAGTGTTCTTTCCGTTGAGGAGCGTTTTTGTTATTCGGGGTCTTTTATTGTTCCATATGAATTTTTGGATTGCCTCTTCTATTTCCTTGAAGAATGAGGGTGGAATTTTGATAGGTATCGGGCTGAATTTGTAGATAACCTTGGGAAGTATTGCCATTTTCACGATGTTAATTTTGCCAATCCAGGAGCATGGGAGATTTTGCCATTTTTTAAGTTCTGTGTTGGTTTCCTTTTTCAAGATTTTAACGTTTTCATCATAGAGGTCCTTCACTTCTTTGGTTAAGTTAATTCCTAGGTATTTTATTTTTTGTGGGGCTATTACAAATGGAGTTGCTTTCCTAATTTCAGCCACACTTTTCTCATTGTTGGCATATAGAAAAGCCATTGATTTTGGTGTGTTAATTTTATAACCTGCTACTTTGCCAAAGTTTTGAATCAGCTTGAGTAATTTGAGAGTGGAGTCTATGGGATTCTTTAAATACAAGATCATGTCATCTGCAAAGGGGGATTATTTTGTTTCTTCTTTCACTATTTGGATCCCCTTTATGTCTGCATCTTGTCTTATTGCTGTAGCTAGGCATTCTAATACTAGATTGAAGAGAAGTGGAGAGAGTGGGCATCCTTGTCTTGTTCCTGAGTTAAGAGGAAATGGCTTTAGTTTTTCACCATTGAGTATAATGCTGGCTGTAGGTTTGTCATATACAGCCTTTTTTGTATTGAGGAATGTTCCATGGATTCCTAATTTTTCCAGAACCTTCATCATAAAGGGGTGTTGGATCTTGTCAAATCCTTTTTCTGCATCTATTGAGATAACCATATGGTTCTTATTCTTGCTCCTGTTGATGTGATGAATAATATTAATTGATTTGCGTATATTGAACCAGCTTTGCATCCCTGAAATGAATCCTGTTTGATCATGGTGTATGATTTTTTGGATGAATTGTTGAAGTCGATTGGCCAAAATTTTGTTGAGAAGTTTTGCATCAATGTTCATCAAAGAAATGGGTCTATAGTTCTCTTTCTTTGATGAGTCCCTGCCTGTTTTGGGATGAGGGTTATGATGGCTTCATAGAATGTGTTCGGTAGTGAGCTTTCTCTTTCAAATTCATTGAAGAGTTGTAGGAGTATTGGTGTGAGCTCTGCTTTGAAGGCCTTGTAAAATTCCGCTCTAAAACCATCTGGTCGTAGACTTTTCTTAGCTGGGAGGTCTCTTATTGCTGTTTCTATTTCAATGCTTGATATGGGCCTGTTAAGCTGGTTTAACTCATCTTGGTTTAGTTTTGGCATGTCAATATTTGCTAGGAAAAGGTCCATTTCTGTCAAGTTCTCAAACTTATTAGCATAAAGTTTTGAGAAGTATTCCCTTATAATGTTCTGAATCTTGGTTTTTTCCATGGAGATGTTTCCATTCTCATCTCTGAGTTTATTAATTTGGGTGTGTTCTCTCCTTTTTCTGATAAGGTTTGCTAAGGGTCTGTCAATTTTGTTATGTTTTTCGAAGAACCAACTCTTTGTTTTGTTGATTCTTTCTATAGTTTTTTTGGATTCTAATTCATTTAATTCTGATTTAATTTTGATTATTTCTTTCCGTCTACTGGATTGGGGTTTATCTTGCTGCTCTTTTTCAAGGAGGTTTAGATGTGTCATTAAATTGTTAGTTTCCTATCTCTCCAATTTGTTGATGTAGGAGCTCAGAGCTATAAACTTGCCTCTGAGTACTGTCTTTGCTGTGTCCCAGAGGAGCTGGTAATTTGTGTGTTCATATTTGTTGAATAGCATGAATATTTGAATTTCCTTTCTGATCTCTTCCATGACCCACTCATGATTCAGCAGTGTGTTGTTCAGCCTCCATGTGATGCCGGACTTTCTTTGGTGGCTTTTGGTGTTGAGTTCTAATTTTATTCCCTTGTGGTCAGAGAGAATGCAAGGTATAACTTCAATGTTTCTGAATTTAGACAAGTTTGCTTCGTGGCCTAAAATGTGGTCTATTTTAGAAAACGTTCCATGTGCTGCTGAGAAGAACGTGTAATCTGATGCTGCTGGGTGAAATGTTCGGTAGATGCCTGTTAAGTCTAGTTGATCTATGCAGCTGTTTAGATCTGCGGTTTCTCTGTTGAGGTTTTGCCGAGTTGATCTATCTAGTGGGGAGAGTGGTGTGTTAAAATCCCCAACAATTAATGTCTTTGGATCTATATGGGATTTGAGGGAAAGTAGTGTTTCTTTGATAAATTTGGGTGCTCCATTGTTTGGCAAATATATATTTATGATTGTAATATCCTCCTGAAGGAGAGATCCTTTAATTAATATGTAGCGACCTTCTTTATCTCTTCTCACGAATTTTAATTTGAAGTCTATTTTATCTGATATTAGGATTGCAACTCCTGCCTGTTTATGAGGGCCGTTTGCTTGGTAGATTTTGTTCCAGCCTTTAACATTGAAAATGTGTTTGTTTTTACGGGCAAGATGTGACTCCTGCAGGCAGCAGATAGAAGGGTCTTGTTTTTTAATCCAACTAGACATTCTATGTCGCTTAATTGGAGATTTCAGTCCGTTAACGTTAAGAGATAGGACTGAGAGGTATTTGGGAGTTCCTGCCATGTTATCCACCTTCTTGGGGGCTGTGAAAACTGGGTTCTTCCTAAGGTTCTTGGATTCTCAGTTTGGGTGCAGTTTCTTGGCCTTTGTTGCAGTCTTGCTGATTTTCTATGTGTAGGACATCTTTAAGAATGTTTTGCAGGGCTGGTTTGGCAGAGATGTATTGTTTTAATTTTTCTTTGCTATGGAAGGTTTTTATTTGGCCTTCAGTTATGAAGGAGAGTTTAGCTGGGTACAGTATTCTTGGTTGATAGTTGTTTGTTTTAAGGGCATGGCATACGTCATTCCAGGCTCTTCTTGCATTGATTGTCTCTGCTGAGAAATCTGAGGTAATACTAATTGGTTTCCCTTTATAGGTGATTAACCTTTTCTCCTTGACAGCTTTAAGGATCTTTTCCTTGGTCTGGGTTGATCCTGTGTGGATTATAATGTGACGGTGGGATGTCCTATTCTGATCTCGTCTATTTGGGGTTCTAAAAGCTTCTTGTATCTGAATAGGCCTTTTTTTTGTATGTTTGGGAAGTTCTCTGTTAGAATCCTGTTAAACAAATTTCCTAGGCCATTAACTTCTGTTTCTAGGTGCTCCTCTACACCCATTATCCTTAGATTGGGCCTTCTGATGGTGTCTTCCAGGTGTTGGATTGACCTATCATATTTCTTGGACTTGTCTTGGATGGTTGTATGTTCTTTCTCTATAATATCTAGGCTGTCTTCAATCCCTGAGATTCGATCTTCTGCATGGTCTAACCTGCTGTCAAGACTCTCTACTTTGTTTTTTTATCTCTTTTCCTTCTAGTTGGTCAGCTTTGATGGCTTCAAGTTCTTTGTTGAAGCTCTGTTTTAGGTCTTGTATGAATTTCTTTACTTCCTTAATTTGGAGTTCAGTGTTTGTTCTCAAATCACTTAGTTGATTGGTTATGGTTTCTTTGGACTCCCATTCCTTCTGTTGGGTTCCATTCAGCATTCCCTTTGTGGTCTCCCTCACTTCCTTCAATTCTTTGTTAATGGATTCCATGAATGCCTTTAGTGATCTTTGTGTATTCTCTACCTGGTCTCTCAATTCCTGAATTACTCTTTGATTAGCTTTCTCCCGTCTGTGGGTTTCCTGCAGTTCTCTTTCTTCCCGTTCGTGGGATTCCTGCAGTTCTCTTTGAGTGTTCTCAGCCTGCTCACGCCATTCCTCCCTTTCTCTTTGAGTATTCTCAAGTTATTCACGCAAATCCTGTATCAGTTTTTGAGTAGCTTCCTCACGCTTATGATATTCCTGTATAAATTTCTGGGATGCCTCCTCTCTCTCCCTATAACGCTCATACAGAGTCCTTTGTACATTGTCAAAATTCTCATTTATCATGTTTGCTATTAGTGTTTGTAGAGCTATTTGGGAACTCTCCTCTGGATTATTCTTTATCTGTTCTAATCCCTGATTATCAAGGTTGGGAATTGAGATACCCGAATTTGCCATTTTTCTTGTGTTTTTCCGGCTTACTCGGCCCATTTGAGATGAAGATTGCACCACAGTTTTGTGCTAGAACACTATCTTAAGGCAACCATCAACCAAAGTTTGCATTTGTACAGTCAATAGTCTACAGATACAATCTAGTTCAACAGATACATCTATTCAACATCAAACAACTATATGTTAAAGGACTTGGAACCGCAGAAAAGAATTTGGAAAACCAGGAATTATTAGGATTAGGGAGAGATGTGGGTAAAAAATAGGAATAGATTGGTGTGGGGTGGCACAGGGAGAGTTAACTATGTCCTAATCACAATGCAGGAAATGGGTTGGGTAGGATGCAAGTAGAGAGAGAGAGAAAAAGAAGAGACAGAAAGGGGAATAAAGAGAGACCAGAAAAAAAATAGAAACGTAAAAATTAATGTTATTATACAGGTTAAAAGACCGTCTATTTAGAGAGGAATGTGAATATGTTCAGAGAAGGGGAGGGACATAGAGGAGATGTGACAAAGTTTAAGGATGGGAAAGGGAGAAGAAAAGATCAGAAGTTCAGTAGAGCTAGATAAAAAACAAAAAGATAATTAAGAAAGAAAGAAAAAGAGAAAGAAGACAAGAAAAAAAAGGAAAACGCTCATTCACGTATTCCTAAAATAAAAATTATAAGATGAGAAAAAAAAAGTTACTGGAAAACAATTATTTTTTCAGAAGAAGCAAAAATTAAAGATTAATAAAAGTTTTAGAAGGGAAAAAATTTATATATATATATATATATATATATATATATATATATATATATATATATATATGGTAACAAAAAACAAAAGACAAGCAAAAAAAAGAAAAGAAGAAGAAGAAGAAAAAAAGAAAAAAAAGTCTTTTGATTTTTTTTTGGGGGGGGGGAGGAGTGGGAAGAATTCTATATCTCACTTTTGTCTGTAACCAGTCTGTTGTTGGAGTCTCTGGTCAGCTTGAGGTCCTGTGGCTTGATTGGTTTCTTAAGTCGGTTGGTTGGAAGAGGCAGAAAAATGCTCTGCTTTACCCAAGATTTTGAGATCCCCCTCCCAGGTTAGTTTTCTGGGAGGGTGGTCTGCTTTGAGAATCACAAAAGAGGGGGATGTGGTGATGAGGCTAGGTTCTGGGTAGAGTTGAGGCCTTTCAACAAACAGTAGCTTTTTCCTGGGGCTATTTTATGATAAAGCTCACAGCGCCCAGCCTGGAGCCATTCTCAGGGTTTCTGTTTTTCAATTGATTGTGGTGGCTGCTAGAGGGAGGGGCAGCCTCTGGCTCTGGTTACCCAGTGAGGCAAGGCACTCCGATGGCTGGCGCCTGAGCTGGTTGACTTTTCCCTGGATGGAGCTGAGTCTGGCAGGTCACTTCGCCGTTAAGTTCTTGTGACCTGCTAAATGACTCATTTTATTCCAAGGCCTGAGCTGGAGCTAGCAGCTCCTCCGAGCTTTGTCGGTATCCAAGATGGAGATCACCGGTGCTGGGGGGGAGGGGTGGCCTTCCCTCCTCTGCTCCCTGAGGAGTGAGGACCTAGGGCTTGTACTCACGCCGAGTCTTGGATCCTGGGTCGTCTCTGGTCTGCAAACAGCAGGATGAAGATGTTCGCTCCTTGTCGGTTCTTGTTTGTGTTGAGTAGAATCCGCTCGTCCACTGAGTCTGGCTCCTTCGTCCCCGACTCTCTGTGTCTCAGCTATGACCCCGCAGCGGTGGTCGCCGCCGCGACCCTGCCGCCGCAGCGGTAGCTGATGCGTTTCCTTGGCTTCCCCTCTCTTGTCTAACTCTCTGTCCTGTAATGGCACACTTGGTGTGATTCTCTGGCTTAGGACTGTTCACTGGAACTCTAAAACTGCTTTCTATGTGAGAGCTTGTTCAGATTCCAGCTTCTCCTCCGCCATCTTCCTGGAACACCTTTCTCTGTTGTCCAATATTTTCTGCTCTAGGTTTTGCTGCATTACTTAATAGGTCCATCTTTGGGAAGCCAGCCTGAGTAAAAGTACATGACTCTTTCTGTAGAATAAACTAAAATAAATAGGGAAAGGATCAGGGGTTAGCAAGTGATAGCACACTAGATCTAAGCAGGGAGCTCTCCATCCTGGAATATGAACACACTGGCAAAAGAATAGTTTTGTGGTTGGTTGCCAGGATCTCCAGGCAAAAGCTTTGTTTCCAGGGCAGAAGGCTCCTGGGAGGCTGGGGCAATATTCATTAAGGCTGACCTGGGCAGCAATGGCAGATGGTTTTTTCATACTGATACGTTAATCTGTAATTCATAACTTCTGTACCCAAGAGTTGCAATCTCCTATGGATTGAGGTGGAATAATTCCATAACCACCAGCTCATGTTTGTTTAGGAAAGGAATGTTTTAGGATCTTCCTGTGTCATATTCTTTGACAGAGACACCTTTTGCTAGCATGAGTCCTTGGGATGCAGAATACTTTTCTTATATTCCTCAGAGATCTGTTGGCCTAGTACCTGCTTCCCACTGTGGCTTGGTTAGATGGATATGCAAATGAAGGAAGGAAGGAAGAAAGGAAGGAAGGAAGGAAAGAAGGAAGGAAGGAAGGAAGGAAGGAAGGAAGAAATCACAGTGCTGGAAGCTCTCTTCTAATATAATAGATGCATTCAGGGAAAAGTAATATTCTGCAAGCACACAGCAGAGGAAAAAAGCACAGACCTCTCAGTGTATGTATAATTCTCTAACCATAAGACTCAAACAGAGATAATCCAGATGAAATACAGCACCATAAGGAAGTCATGTAAGATTGTTCACATAGAGGAAAAAACAGTCTGAAATATCTGTAGATGATTGACTAAGTGATAATAAATAGGTTTGTTTTCCTGAGGTGAAGCGAGCTTGAGAGAAAGTGGTGTGTGTTTTATGGCTGCTTAGTTATGGTGACAAGGACAACATATACAAAGATAGGAGAGAACACAGAGAAAACAAGTGGACAGTCTGTGCCTGGAGGGAAAGCATGGCAATAATTCTGCTTCTTACTTACAGAGTGCCGGAGCCTACCGACAATGAAAGGGAATCCTGAATTAGGGGGTGAAGATTCGGAAAAATAAAGACATAAGACAAAAGATGGGGTTGGGAGGTCTGCAGCTCAAGACTGCAGCACTGTTTATGTTTAACTTTCCCTAATATATACTATTAGAAGTCAAGAGGTAACATAAGGTTACAATAGTCCAGAAAAACAAGGAAAATTTAAGTAAAAATAGAGTGCAGTAAAAACAAGACAAGGTCAACTGGTAGAAAGTAAAACAAACTCTGCAGACATAGCAAAGCAATCCCAGTCACGTGGTCTTTTTTAAGTAAGCCAGTTTCTTGTACATGCCCCACGTTGAGTACTTTAAACTTTACTGTCAGCTCCCAACATCTCCCCCATCTTTGTTTAAAGAAGTGAACTCGCCTGTCTTAGGTTGGGTGGATCACCTTGTCTGCCTTGTCCATCATCGGGAACTTCTTCAGAGCGAAGCTGAAGGCCCTGTCATAGGTTGGTCAGACTGGCACCCCCTCTTACCCTTCTCTGGCTGCAGTTCCTTTCAGGGAGAATTCATTTATATGGAGCTTGATCTTATGTAGCTGGCTGGCTAAACGCATAAATGAATTTTGCAGTGTCCGTATAATACAAGGAAGGCATAGAAAAACCACCAGCAAAAGCACTCCCAGGCCAAGCAATGACATTAGCAATCCTTTAACATAAGTCAGGGAACAGATATAGCGTTGAAATTATTTAAACAGTTTTGTAGCAGTTTTTGCCACATTAGTGTCCAGAGGTAGGGCTTGTTTTAGTCTGGCTATTTGTCTGTGGAGTTGAAAAAGATCTAAAGATAAGTTATTATGGTGCCAAATACCGTTGAGATGTGATACAACTTTTTCCCATGAGTAATTTGATTCATTATATATGTGAGGGGTCACACAAATAAAATCAAACTTGGCATGACAGCACACTCGCTGTAAAGTTTGCAGAGCACAGACTTGTTCTCCTAAAGATAATACTAACTCATACAGTGCTTCTAGTTTTTGTTCTACCTTGTCATAAACCCGGCCTTGAAAGTATAGAGCCTGTGTAGTATTATGAGCAAGCTGATTAAGATAATGGGCAGTTTGTACTTTTTGTGTTAGCACCACAGCAGCTGCTGCTGTGGAGGCAGCTATCGAAATAAAGGCCAAAACATCAGCTACAAGTAGCCCAACAAATTGACAAGGGCACATTAGTTCTTTCAATTGTCTTAACACCTGAATGCCAGAATCTTCATACCAAGTTTCAGAAATATTTACAGGAAGCATAACAAAAGATCTTTTTCTAACAATAAGTATGGATTAAGTTATGCTGCTATATGAGCAATTAGTAAAAGAAAAATTAGAGCAGGTAACATTAAAATAATTAGCTCCTACAGAAATATTAAACGGTCCATACATCATGACATAGGGTGGTGATACACAACTCATAAATATTTTTTAAAGGATTAATTGGGCCAGGTTATGTTATTGAGTGCAGCCACCAGCATCCAAACATGATCTTGAGCATGCCCATTCATCCACCACAGTCCAAGATTGTATTTATTAGTAAGATTAGCTCCAGACCAGTCCATTAGTTGAGAGTTAGTTCCAGAAATATTGGTAACAAATGGCTGTACATGCCTGTACCTTATTGGATGAGGCTATCCTGTAGATACTACTATTTGTGAAGAATTAATGCAACGGGGTATCATATAGGATGGAGTAGAATTTGAGTGAACTGGGTGCCCAGTTGGTAAAGATGCCATCTGTATATTGCACATTTGATTTTTGTCTGGGATCTAAATTTTGTGAGTCACGGATAGCATTATAATACAGCCTGGAATGGAGCCTTTAGAGCTGGTGATAAAGCAAAAAGGAGTTCCAATGTGTGAGGCTGAGATATCTCCCATCTTGGTGTGCTGGATGAAGGGATCGGGGGCTGTACTGTATGCTGATCTATTGACGTGAATGAGTACTTCAACTCCCTCCCAAGTTGTAGGGTGCACAATCGGGGGATCCAGAATATAAGCCCAATGTGTCAGCTTTTGTGTCATCTGAATGAGCCTCCACAATCCTAACGCAATGCTCAGGCAACTAGTGGGATTTATTTTCTTCCTGCGAAAAAACCAAACATGTCCTCGACCCCATGTTAAAACCGGATCGGGTCCATGCCAATCACCTGTTAATGGATCCTTCCACTTAACTTGGGCAAAAGCTCTTTGCTCTTTTTTCCCCAAAACCGCTGTGCTGTGAAATTTCATTACAATCTAAACTTTAAAAATTTAGTACAAATAAAACATGAGAAGAATATTAACAGGAGAGAAGGGGTATAATTCCCCACATTTTAATTTAAAAATTTGGTGTTTGAGCAAACCATTAGCTCGTTCAACAATTCCTTGACCTTGAGGATTATAGGGAATACCTGTAGTGTGAATAATCTGGTAAGATTTACAAACATTTTGAAAAGCTTGTCTGACATATCCCAGACCATTATCAGTTTTAATATGTAAAGAAGTCCCATAGTGGCAAAGCTGTGTAGGGAATGAGCAATACAATGTTTGTTAGTCTCCCCAGCAAGAGGAATAGCCATAATAAAATTAGAGTAGGTATATGGTAACATGGACAAAGCGAAGCCATCCAAAAGATTGAATCAGGCAGGAATTTAATCTACTTTTTCCATGGTGGAGGTGTTCAGGGTAATGATGTAGATTTCCTCCTGGTGACTGTCAGGCTGTAGCAGCAGCAGCCACAGCAGCAGGGCTTCTCAGTGGCTCCAAGAGACACCAGCTCACCTCGTGCTGGGCTGTAAATTTCTACACAGACTGGTTAAGGATACAAGTAATACATAGGCTTGGCAGGCTATGGCCCCACTAGTTTATAAGACTATTTAGACAATAGCCCAGGACAATTTACCAAGATGACAACTTTTTTAACTAGATAGTTCTTTTAATAGGGCTGATTTTCTAGGCAGATATAGAGGGCTCAGGCCTGTACTACTATTTTCCAAGCCCTTTTCTTCTGTCTATTTTGCCACATTTTTTTTATGACTCTGGTCCCTTGTTCTAAAAAGGGGATGATGGGCGAAGTTTCATCTTCTGTAACTTCTTCACGCTGACTCAGGGGTGTTGATCCTACCTAGGCAGGAACCTATAACTTTATTCCATCTTACGAAGAGGTTACCAGGATTAGATGTCCTTAAGAACAATATTTTAACTTTTGACAAATGTACAGATTTTTTTTCCAGCTACAGCAGGGAAGCTTGTTTAGCACTCTGGTTTGCAAAAGCATCTTTAGGAATGTAACCTTTAGTGACCCTAACAATGCCTAAGTCACGTGTCCAAGCTTTTAGACTAATGTTAATAGAAACACACTCTCATGTTTACAAATTTTTTTCTTGAACAGATAGATTTCATGTAGCTGGAGTTAGTTCAAAAGTTACTGCCAAGCGGTTCCGGGAAGATGGCGGAGGAGAAACTGGAATCTGAACAAGCTCTTGCATAGAAAGCAGTTTTAGAGTTCCAGTGAACAGTCCTAAGCCAGAGAATCACACTAAGTGTGCGATCCCAGGACAGAGAGTTAGACAAGAGAGGGGAAGCCAAGGCAAAAAGACACATCTGAGCACCTGCCAGCTGCCGCCGCGGCGGCGGCAGGGTCGTGGCGGAGTCCGCAGCCTGGGCCATAACTGAGCATTCACACAGAGAGTCCGGGACGAAGGAGCCAGACGCAGCAGGTGAGCATATTCTACTCAACACCAGCAAGAACCGACAAGGAGCGGACATCTTCATCCTGCAGTTTGCAGACCAGAGACGACCCAGGATCCAAGACTCGATGTGAGTAGAAGCCCGACGTCCTCACTCCTTCTCAGGGAGCAGAGGAGGAAAGGCCACCCCTCCCCCCCCAACACCAGTGATCTCCATCTTGGATACCGACAAAGCTCGGAGGAGCTGCCAGCTCCAACCCAGGCCTTGGAATAAAACGAGTCATTTAGCAGGTCACAAGAACTTAATGGCAAAGTGACCTGCCAGACTCGGCTCCACCCAGGAAAAAGTCACCCAGCTCAGGCACCAGCCATTGGAGTGGCTTTCCTCACTGGGTAACCTGAGCTAGAGGCTGCCCCTCCCTCTAGCAGCCTCCACAATCAATTGAAAAACAGAAACCCTGAGAACGGCTCCAGGCTGGGCTCTGTGAGTTTTTTTTTCACAAAATAGCCCCAGGAAAAAGCTACTGATTGTTGAAAGGCCTCAACTCTACCCAGAACCTAGCCTCACCACTGCTTCCCCCTCTTTTGTGATTCTCAAAGCAGATCACCCTCCCAGTAAACTAATCTGGGAGGGGGATCTCAAAATCTTGGGTAAAGCAGAGCATTTTTCTGCCTGTTCGAACAAACTGACTTAAGAAACCAATCAAGCCACAGGACCTCAAGCTGACCAGATACTCCAACAAGAGGCTGGTTACAGAGAAAAGGGAGATACAGGATTCTTCCCACCCCTCCCAAAAAAAATCAAAAAAAAAAAATCAAAGAACTTTTTTTTTCCTTCCTCTTCTTTTCTTTTTTTTTCTTTTTTTCTTTTTTTTGGTACTTTATATATATATATATATATATATATTTTTTTTTTTTTCCTTTTCTAAAAATTTTATCAATCTTTAATTTTTGCCTTTTTTGAAAAAATAATTGTTTTCCAGTAACTTTTTTTTTCTCTTATAATTTTTATTTTAGGAACACATAAATGTGAGTTTTCCTTTCTTTTCTTGTCTTCTTTCTCTTTTTCTTTCTTTCTTAACTATCTTTTTGGTTTTTTTTTGTCTAACTCTACTGAACTTCTGATCTTTTTTCTCCCTTTCTAATCATTTTCACCTTTTCTTCACTTTTGATCCTCTTTGTGTGACTTAACTCTTGTCCTGCACATCCTCAGATAAACCCGTAGTTAACTAGTAGACCTTATCCCCCATTGTGTACAAACTTAATCCACAAATTTATTACGCAATTCAAAACCTCTGAGACTTAAATTCCTTAATAGCAGTACTACCTCTTTATACCTATATAATATTTTAAGCATTTTTTTAAGTTTTTCACTTCTCCTCTATGTCCCTACCCTTCTATTAATATACTCACATTCCTCTCTAAATAGATGGTCTTTTAATCATAATAATATTAATTTTTACGTTTCTATTTTTTCTGGTCTCTTTTCATTTCCCATTCCCATTCTTCTTTTTCTCTCTCTCTCTACATGCATCCTAACCAACCTATATTAGGACATAGTTAACTCTCCCTGTGCTTCCCCACACCAATCTATTCCTATTTTTACCCACATCTCTCACTAACCCTAATAATTTCTGGTTTTCCAAATTCTTCTCTGCTGTTCGAAGACCATTAATATAGTTGTTTGATGTTGAAAAGATGTATCTGTTGAACTAGATTGTATCTGTAGACTATTGACTGTACAAATGCAAACTTTGATTGATGGGTGCCTTAAGATAGTGTTCTAGCACAAAACTGGTGCTATTTTCATCTCATATGGGCAGAGTAAGCCAAAAAAACACTAGAAAAATGGTAAATCCGGATATCTCAAGTCCCAATCTTGATAATCAGGGGTCAGAACAGATAATGAATAATGCAGAGGAGAGTTCCCAAATAGCTCTACAAACACTGCTGGCAAACATGATAAAAGACAAGTTTGACAACTTACAAAGGATTCTGTATGAGCGTGAAAGGGAGAGAGAGGAGGCATCCCAAAAGCTTATACAGGAATATCATAAGCGTGAGGAAGCTACTCAAAAACTGATACAGGATTTGCGTGAACAACTGGAGAATACGCAAAGAGAAAGGGAGGAATGGTGTGAGCAGGCTGAGAACACTCAAAGAGAACTGCAGGAATCCCACTAACGAGAGGAAAGAAAACTACAGGAATCCCTTGAACGGGAAGAAGCTAATCAGAGAGTAATACAGGAATTGAGAGACCAGGTAGAGAATACACAAAGATCACTAAAGGCATTCATGGAATCCATTAACAAAGAGCTGAAGGAAGTTAGGGAGACCACAAAGGGAATGCAGAATGGAAACCAACAGAAGGAATGGGAGTCCAAAGAAACCATAACCAATCAACTAAGTGATTTGAGAACAAACACTGAACACCAAATTAAGGAAGTAAAGAAATTCATACAAGACCTAAAACAGAGCTTCAACAAAGAACTTGAAGCCATCAAAGCTGACCAACTAGAAGGAAAAGAGATAAAAAAACAAAGTAGAGAGTCTTGACAGCAGGTTAGACCATGCAGAAGATCGAATCTCAGGGATTGAAGACAGCCTAGATATTATAGAGAAAGAACATACAACCATCCAAGACAAGTCCAAGAAATATGATAGGTCAATCCAACACCTGGAAGACACCATCAGAAGGCCTAATCTAAGGATAATGGATGTAGAGGAGCACGTAGAAACAGAAGTTAATGGCCTAGGAAATTTGTCTAACAGGATCCTAGCAGAGAACTTCCCAAACATACAAAAAGATAGGCCTATTCAGATACAAGAAGCTTTTAGAACCCCAAATAGACGAGACCAGAATAGGACATCCCACCGTCACATTATAATCCAAACAGGATCAACTCAGACCAAGGAAAAGATCCTTAAAGCTGTCAAGGAGAAAAGGTTAATCACCTATAAAGGGAAACCAATTAGCATTAACTCAGATTTCTCAGCAGAGACAATCAATGCAAGAAGAGCCTGGAATGACGTATGCCATGCCCTAAAAACAAACAACTATCAACCAAGAATACTGTACCCAGCTAAACTATCCTTCATAACTGAAGGCCAAATAAAAACCTTCCATAGCAAAGAAAAATTGAAACAATACATCTCCACCAAACCAGCCCTACAAAAGATTCTTAAAGAGGTGCTACACATAGAAAACCAACAAGACCACAATAAAGGCCAAGAAACTGCACCCAAACTGAAAATCCAAGAACCATAGGAAGAACCCAGGTTTTGCAGCCCTCAAGAAGGTGGATAACATGTCAGGAACTCCCAAATACCTCTCAGTTATATCTCTTAATGTTAACGCGCTGAAATCTCCAATTAAGCGACATAGACTGTCTAGTTGGATTAAAAAACAAGACCCTTCTATCTGCTGCCTGCAGGAGTCACATCTTGCCCATAAAAACAAACACATTTTCAAAGTTAAAGGCTGGCACAAAATCTACCAAGCAAACGGCCCCCATAAACAGACGGGAGTTGCAATCCTAATATCAGATCAAATAGACTTCAAATTAAAATTCGTGAGAAGAGATAAAGAAGGTCGCTACATACTAATTAAAGAATATCTCCTTCAGGAGAATATTACAATTATAAATATATATTCACCAAACAATGGAGCACCCAAATTTATCAAAGAAACACTACTTTCCCTGAAATCCCATATAGATGCAAAGACATTAATTGTTGGGGATTTTAACACACCACTCTCCCCACTAGATAAATCAACTCGGCAAAAACTCAACAGAGAAACCGCAGATCTAAACAGCAGCATAGATCAACTAGACTTAACAGGCATCTACCGAACATTTCACCCAGCAGCATCAGAATACAAGTTTTTCTTAGCAGCACATGGAACGTTTTCCAAAATACACCACATTTTAGGCCACAAAGCAAACTTGTCTAAATTCAGAAACATTGAAGTTATACCTTGCATTCTCTCTGACCACAAGGGAATAAAATTAGAACTCAACACCAAAAGCCACCAAAGAAAGTCCGGCATCACATGGAGGCTGAACAACACACTGCTGAATCATGAGTGGGTCATGGAAGAGATTAGAAAGGAAATTCAAATGTTCATGCTATTCAACAAAAATGAACACACAAATTACCAGCTCCTCTGGGACACAGCAAAGGCAGTACTCAGAGGCAAGTTTATAGCTCTTAGCTCCTACATCAACAAATTGGAGAGATCAGAAACTAACAATATAATGACACATCTAAACCTCCTTGAAAAAGAACAGCAAGATAAACCCCAATCCAGTAGACGGAAAGAAATAATTAAAATTAAATCAGAATTAAATGAATTAGAATCCAAAAAAACTATAGAAAGAATCAACAAAACACAGAGATGGTTCTTCAAAAAAATTAACAAAATTGACAAACCCTTAGCAAATCTTATAAGAAAAAGAAGAGAACACACCCAAATTAATAAACGCAGAGATGAGAATGGAAACATCACCATGGAAACAACCAAGATTCAGAACATTATAAGGGAATACTTTCAAAACTTTATGCTAATAAGTTTGAGAACTTGACAGAAATGGACCTCTTCCTAGCAAATATTGACATGCCAAAACTAAACCAAGATGAGTTAAACTATCTTACCAGGCCCATATCAAGCACTGAAATAGAAACAGCAATAAGAGACCTCCAAGCTAAGAAAAGTCCAGGACCAGATGGTTTTACAGAGGAATTTTACAAAGCCTTCAAAGCAGAGCTCACACCAATACTCCTCCAACTCTTCAATGAAATTGAAAGAGAAAGCTCATTACCGAACACATTCTATGAAGCCATCATAACCCTCATCCCAAAACCAGGCAGGGACTCATCAAAGAAAGAGAACTATAGACCCATTTCTTTGATGAACATTGATGCAAAACTTCTCAACAAAATTTTGGCCAATCGACTTCCACAATTCATCCAAAAAATCATATACCACGATCAAACAGGATTCATTTCAGGGATGCAAAGCTGGTTCAATATACGCAAATCAATTAATATTATTCAGCACATCAACTGGAGCAAGAATAAGAACCACATGGTTATCTCAATAGATGCATAAAAAGCATTCGACAAGATCCAACACCCCGTCATGATGAAGGTTTTGGAAAAATTAGGAATCCATGGAACATTCCTCAATACAATAAAGGCTATATATGACAAACCTACAGCCACCATTATACTGAATGGTGAAAAACTAAAGCCATTTCCTCTTAACTCAGGAACAAGACAAGGATGCCCACTCTCTCCACTTCTCTTCAATCTAGTATTAGAATGCCTAGCTACAGCAATAAGACAAGATGCAGACATACAGGGGATCCAAATAGGGAAAGAAGAAATAAAACTCTCCCTCTTTGCAGATGACATGATCCTGTACTTAAAGAATCCAATAGACTCCACTCCCAAACTACTCAAGCTGATTCAAAACTTTGGCAAAGTAGCAGGTTATAAAATTAACCCCCCAAAATCAATGGCTTTTCTGTATGCCAACAATGAGAAAAGTGTGGCTGAAATTAGGAAAGCAACTCCATTTGTAATAGCCCCACAGAAAATAAAATACCTAGGAATTAACTTAACCAAAGAAGTGAAGGACCTCTATGATGAAAAGTTTAAAATCTTGAAAAAGGAAATCAACACAGAACTTAAAAAATGGCAAAACCTCCCATGCTCCTGGATTGGCAAGATTAACATCGTGAAAATGGCAATACTTCCCAAGGCTATCTAAAAATTCAACGCTATACCTATCAAAATTCCAACCTCATTCTTCAAGGAAATAGAAGAGGCAATCCAAAAATTCATATAGAACAATAAATGACCCAGAATAGCAAATACACTCCTCAACGGAAAGAACACTGCTGGAGGAATAGCAATACCAAATTTCACACTAGACTATAAAGCCATAGTAATCAAAACAGCTTGGTATTGGCATAAGAACAGACCTCAGGACAAATGGAATAGAATTGAAAACCCAGAAATGAACCTACAGACCTATAGCCATCTAATCTTCGATAAGGGAGCTAAAACAATAAAATGGAACAAAGACAGCCTCTTCAGTAAATGGTGCTGGCAAAATTGGTTAACTACATTTAGAAATCTAAAGCTAGATCCTTATATATCATCCTGCACCAGAATCAACTCCGAATGGATCAAAGACCTTGAAGTCAAAGCACACACACTGAAAACATTACAGGATGGAATAGGAGAAACCCTAGGTCTCCTTGGCTCAGGTCGAAATTTTCTTAATAGAGACCCGGAAACACAACAAATCAAAGAAAGGTTGGACAAATGGAATTGCATAAAGTTGCAGAGCTTCTGCAGGGCAAATGACATAGCTAGCAAGATCAATAGAAAGCCCACGGATTGGGAGAAGATCTTTACTAGCCATACAACGGAAAAGGGTCTCATATTTAAAATATACTTGGAACTCAAAAAATTAAACCCCCCAACAACAAATCCTCAAAGAAACAACTGCCCAATAAATAAGTGGGTGAAAGACTTAAACAGAAACTACTCTGAAGAAGAAAGAAGGATGGCCAATAGACACATGAAGAAATGTTCAACATCCCTAGCCATAAAAGAAATGCAAATCAAAACAACATTGAGATACCACCTCACCCCAGTTAGAATGGCTATAATCAAGAACTCTAACAACAACAGATGCTGGAGGGGATGTGGACAGAAAGGAACCTTACTTCATTGTTGGTGGGAATGTAAACTTGTTCAACCACTTTGGAAAGCAGTATGGAGATTCCTCAAAAGACTTCACATAGAACTCCCCTATGACCCAGCAATCCCACTTTTGGGCATTTACCCAAATGTTTACAAACAAGACCACACTAAAGCTACCAGCACAACAATGTTTATTGCAGCATTATTTACCATAGCTAAGATATGGAACCAACCCAGATGCCCCTCAGTAGATGAATGGATCAAGAAAATGTGGTATATATGCACAATGGAATTCTATGCCTCCATCAGAAAGAATGACATTGCCCCATTTGTTAGGAAATGGAAAAACTTGGAAAAAATTATATTAAGTGATGTAAGCCAGGCCCAAAGAAGCATAGGTCCCACGGTTTACCTTATTTGCAATATCTAGTATATGTATGAGTCAAGCAGAAAAGGTCAGATAATGTGATGTCAGGAAAATGAACCCTTAGATATGTATTTTAATGTTTTTTTCTTTCATGCATATGTTTCTAACACATTTATAAGATTATCTCTTTGTTGCTTTGTATGTCCCTCTCCCACAGTATAACCTCTGCTTTCACTATACTTGATGTCAGTATAACTTGAGGACAAGATGGGGAAAAACCAGTTGTTTAAGGATACAAGTGGACCTGTTGCAACAATGAGAAGTACAAGTTGTCATGTCCAAAACGAACTTTACAACGTCGGTGGGGGGGGAAGGGGGGGAAGGAGCAGGATTGGAATTGGGGGGGATGGGGGAGGCTGGGAAGGGACGTGAAGGGTAAACAAAAGGAGGAGGCTGCAATGCTTGGTAAGAAATGTACGCATTATCCTGCCCATGTAATTGTAACCCCTCTGTACAGTATGTTCACAAATAAAATAAAATAAAATAAATTTTTTTTAAAAAAGTTACTGCCAATTAGGGCTTTTGGCACATATAGGAGTTGGGATTTAAACCATCCCCCACATTTTATAACTTTAGCTTTTTAGTACTATCACAGATTACTAACAAGTTTCTGTCCCTACAAGGTAGATAGTCATGGACATTAGGCATGCTTACAAACTATCTTTCCATGACCTCCTGGCTTTGACCAATTTTTGAAGGGCCATGCACACATGATTCTAAGATCTGACATTTTTGCCCTCCAAGCAGTGGCTTACTGCCTCTGGATGTTCCTCCATTGCTCTTGTCCCAGGAATGTCTTCTCTATATTGGAATAAATGCCTCTTCTGCATTTCCCTTAGCTGGTCACTGGACTTGAACTCGGGGCCTGAGTGCTGTCTCTCAGCTCTACAGCTCAAGGCTAGCACTCTGTTTCTTTGAGTCCCAAAGCAACTCTGCTAGCTCTTTCAGCACTCTGCTGGCTGAGTAGAGGTTACAGTCTCACAAGGACCTATTTTTGCCCAGGCTGGCTTTGAACTACTTTGTAGATCAATGAGTCTTATAAAAGGCCACTTTACTACAATTAAAAGCAACAAGGTGGTCAACATAGAAGTAGCTTTTAAGCATGCTCTTACCTGAAACTTATTAAGAGCCAAAGTTATATCTGACAAACTTGTAAGAATACTCTGTGCTTTGCCCTGGGCTTGCTGGAAACTTAAAAAACACATAAGAGCGAACTGGAATAGCAATTAATTTGGTAATCCTATTTTTTCCATTTTAAGACAAATGTTAAGAACAATTTACTTTTAAACTTTATATCCAGAAATCCATTTCTAATATTTAAGCCACCTACTAATTTCTTTAATTATTTTATATTTGAGTTTTTACTTACATTAAAAAATCCCTTAAAATCTCTAGGCCAAGTGTCACTCATTGTCTCTTGGCTGCTTCTTTTAAAACACATACACATTCAAACTTTTAAACTGAAATGACAATTTTTTCTTAATGTAAGAATTACAATCACCATCACTGTACAAAGAAGCTAAACTTAACACCTTTATGACTTTTAAAAACATATCCTAATTGTAGAACATCATTGAAAGGAAGTCACATTATACAAATACATTTTTAACCCTCTTTTTAAGTCCAAGGGGTCAGTTTTAGCAATACTAATCAGATCATCACATCACTAATTTTTACCATCATGTTTCTGGTATTTATCTGTAGAGAAAAAGGACAGAATAAAGATGGGCCACTTGGCCCGTCTGTGGAATGGGAACGCACCTAATCTCACTCTTTAGGGTAAAATGAACTGCGTTTGTGCCAGCTTGTCCTCTTTTACGATGTGTGGAATCCTCCCATGGCCCGTCCCACCATGTGTGACCAGCTCAACTGCACTTTTGAATGTTTACCTCTTACCCCTAAACATGGGTCTTTTGTTGGAGTTTAAGTTTTTCCTTTTCTTATCTCTTGGTTTTTGAATGAAAAAAAAAATAGTTTTAGACAGACAGAACAGGTAATGTTTTTGACAGTGTTAAACAAACTTTTATATTTAAACTACTATTATTTATCCCCAAATTTTAGCCAAGGGAAATAAACTCCAAACATCCAATGCATTTTTGTTAAGCCAGATAACTTGATTACAGTGTAAACAGCCTTATGCATTTTAAAATACCAGATTTTTTAATTTTTAAGTTAAAGAATCCTTGAAAAGTCATTTAAAACAATGTGAAAATCTTTAAAATTTTTGATAATGTCCAAACCACATAACCCTTTGAATTTTAAACTCACCCAATTGTTACAGCATGCTGATAATTTTTATCTTGAACATATTCACAAACACACACAGATCTTAAAGCGTGCAAAAATCAAAATCAATCAAAACAGCTTGGTACTGGCATAAGAATAGACCTCAGGACCAATGGAATAGAATTGAAAACGCAGAAATGAACCTACAGACTTATAGCCATCTAATCTTCGATAAGGGAGCTAAAAAATAGAATGGAAGAAAGACAGTAAATGGTGCTGGCAAAATTGGTTAACTACTTGTAGAAAATAAAAGCTAGATCCTTATATATCACCCTGCAACAGAATCGATTCCAAATGGATCAAAGACCTCGGAGTCAAAGCAGGCACTGAAAACATTACAGGATGGAGTAAGAGAAACCATAGGTCTCCTTGGCGCTGGCCGAAATTTTCTTAATACAGACCAGGAAACACAACAAATCAAAGAAAGGTTGGACAAATGGGATTGCATGAAGATGCAGAGCTTCTGCATGGCAAACGACATAGCTAGCAAGATCAATAGAAAGCCCACAGATTGGGAGAAGATCTTCACTAGCCATACAATGGACAAGGGTCTCATATCAAAAATATACTTGGAACTCAAAAAATTAAATCCCCCAACAACAAATTCTCAAAGAAACAACTGCCCAATAAATAAGTGGGCTAAAGTCTTGAAGAGAAACTTCTCTGAAGAAGAAAGAAGGATAGCCAATAGACACATGAAAAAATGCTCAACCTTCCTAGGCATAAAAGAAATGCCAATCAAAACAACATTGAGATACCACCTCAGACCAGTTAGAATGGCAAAAATCAAGAACTCTAACAACAACAGATGCTGGAGAGGATGTGGACAGAAGGGAACCTTACTTCATTGTTGGTGGGAGTGTAAACTTGTTCAACCACTTTGGAAAGCAGTTTGGAGGTTCCTCAAATGTCTTCACATAGAGTTCCCCTATGACTCAGCAATCCCACTTTTGGGCATTTACCCAAATGTTTACAAACAAGACCACACTAAACTTCCAGCACAACAATGTTTATTGCAGCATTATTTACCATAGCTAAGATATGGCACCAATCCAGATGCCCCTCAGTAGAGGAATGGATCAAGAAAATGTGGTATATATGCACAATGGAATTCTATGCCTCCATCAGAAAGAATGACATTGCCCCATTTGTTAGGAAATGGAAAGACTTGGAAAAAAATATATTAAGTGAAGTAAGCCAAGGCCAAAGAAACATGGGCCCCATGGTTTCCCTTATTTGCAATATCTAGTATATGTATGAGTCAAGCAGAAAAAGTCAGATAATATGATGTTAGGATAATGAACCCTTAAATATGTATTTTAATGTTTTTTTTCTTTCATGCATTTGTTTCTAACGCATTTATTTATAAGATTATTCCTTCATTGCTTTGTATGTCCCTCCCCCACAGTATAACCCCTGCTTTCACTATATTTGATGTCGGTATAATTTGTGGAGGAGATGGGGAAAACAAGTCATTTAAGGATACAGATGGACCTGTTGCAAGGATGAGAAGTACAATTTTTCATGTCGAAAATGAACTTTACAACTTTGGTGTTGGGGGGGAGGGTTGGGTGGGGGTGCGGTGGGGGAGGCTGCAAAGGGATGTGAAGGGTACACAAAGGACGAGGCTGCAGTGCTTGATAAGAAATGTACTCATTATCTTGCCCATGTAATTGTAACTCCTCTGTACACTATCTTCACAAAAAATAAAAATCAAAATTAAAAAAAATTCAAAATCAGTTGTACGTTCATTTAAAACTGATGCCAATTCTAAAACAGAACTAGACAAGACAACACCAAAGGCTGAGTTTGGGGCTAATGGGCCCCCAATTTATCCCTACCTTAGAAAACATAGGACAGAAAACACACCGAAGTAAACACGACAAACAAGTGGCCACAAAGACAAAATCAGGTCTCAGTTAATGGGGCGACATCTCACTCCCGTTGACAATTGGGACTCAAATCCACTTACCAGGGGACTTGAACCCCCTCTACTCACCTCTGAAGAATTTTTTTCTTTTAGATTCTTGCAAACCTTGACCCAGGGCCTTCTAAGGTGGAGGAGAACTCCCAGTCATCTTGGGGCAAGGGAAAGAAGTCCCTAGCGGCTGTCCCCTCAGACTGACAGGTTCTCCCCCATACTCAGACCCCCTGGGCCAAGGCCCTAGGCTAAGATCTTGCTGGTGTCACTTGCAGGTGTTCAGTAGCAGTTTCCTCTGGCTGCGAGTTCTCCCTGATGGCCTTTTTAAGTTATTGTTAGATCCTGCAGGTTTCTCATCCCCTACCCTCCCACATCTGTATCCAGAGAGGGTGGAGGAGGTGGCAGTGAAGGGTAGAAACGGGGGTCAGTTTAAAGTGTAAGTATAAAAGAAGGAGCTAGAGATAAACAGATATTAAGAGGGTGTTGAAACAGATATTAAAAGGGTGTTATCCAGTCTCCTCCGGGCTCTCGCGTTAGGATGCATCTCAGAGAAGAAACATTCCAAGAATTCCAGAATACATACACACAAACATTGAGACAAAACACATTTACAGCATGCACGTTGTACACTGTCAGACAGAGAGTACCGGACTACAGAAGTGCCCAAATGCCCGCACTAGTGGATAGTTTACCCTGATGGTGATCCAGGGGATAGCTCCCACCGGCCCAGTTGGCTGTCGTATACTTTGTCTGCCAAGACCGCTTGCCAACCCCAATACAGAACCTGCAGGCTACACAGATACCAGACAATTACAAAGCAGCAATATTTCAACTTACAGGCCATTTGCATCATAGTGTCCCTGAATCCTTTTTTCCATTTTTTTTTTTGCTAAGTTTCTAAACTAATGGTTCCTTTCTCTGGGAACCTTGGGTATACTTCCTCAACAAAGTGAAAGAAACATTCTAACTGACTCTGTCTAACTTTCACTCCTTGAGCGTGAAGCACACCCTTGAGAGCCTGCACATATAGTGTGCAGCTGTTACCTTGCCCCATAATTTCTTGCTCCTGACTATACTCTCCCTTGCTCTCTATTTTTGGACATCCTCTTAACTTAGAGGGGTCTTCTGCCATGATCCCAGGTTTTCAGGTCCCTGTTCGGGTGACATTTGCCCAAGCCTGTCAGCAACGAAAGGCAATCCTGAATTAGGGGGCGAGGATACGGAAAAATAAAGACGTAAGACAAAGGATGGGGTCGGGATGTCTGCAGCTCAAGAATGCAGCACCGTTTATTTTTAACTTTCCCTAATATATACTATTAGAAGTCAAGAGGTAATATAAGATTACAATAGTCCAGAAAACAAGGAAAATGTCAGTAAAAACAGTGTAGTAAAAACAAGATAAGGTCAACTGGTAGAAAGTAAAACAAACTCTGCAGACATAGCAAAGCAATCCCAGGCACGTGGTGTTTTTTAAGTAAGCCAGTTTCTTATACATGCCCCACATGGAGCACTGGGGTCAAGATGACCTTTAAACTTTATTGTCGGCTCCCAACAACAGAGCAGTTGGTGGTATTCATATCCCTGCATTGTGGGGCTGTGACATGGAGAGACTCAGTAACATGCCTGACAAAACACAGAAGAGTGTTGTTTCTGCATTTGTGTCTCTCACCTGCTGACCTGGAGAAGGAGCTGATTAATTTCCCATGAGCCTGCATTAGGGTAGAGCGGCCCTGCCTTTGTAGGGAGTTACAGAAAGCCACAGGCAGACTACATTTGGTTCTGTGTACATGGATTTGTGTATGTATGAATGTGTATATGGATGTGTGTGTGTGTGTCTGTGTGTATGTGTGTGTGTGTGTGTTGGCCTAAAGAATAATGTATCAGCTGTCTCCTGAGAGAATATGGGGAGTACATTCTCATTTCATTAATAAAGTTCACTGATATATTAGGCAGATTGTTTAATTTTCAAATGTATCTGGAAACATTTTCATATGTGTTTACCCTAATAACCACTACCTTGAGTTAAAATATGACAGTCTAGCTGTGCATCTGAGACTTTAGAAAGTGGCCTGTTCTACTGAATAGTATTTCAATGTTGTAAACTCAGAAACAACTAGAGTTCTCTTGTGTTTTTAGAATGTTGGCAATACCATCTCTACTGTCAGGCTGGTACATTAGTTTACATGTGATTAAAGGGTGAAATGACTTCAACCATTTGCACTAGAATTCCTCTGAGAAACATGACCAATAATTGATGTGTGCATGCACATGCCTGTGTGTGTGTACACACACAAAATACATATACACAACATATTAAATAGGGTAGGGTTGATGTTAAGGGATTGACACATTATTGTGGAGTTACAGGGGAGGATGACAGGTTGGAGACCCAGGGAAGTGCTGATAGGGAGAAAAAAGTCTGTTTGTGCTCATCTCTATAATCTCAGCATTGGGAGGCAGTGACTGGAGGATTATGGTTAGTAGTCAGCCCAAACAAAATGCACAAAGCCCAAACTCAACATCTGGCAAGGTGGTATATCACTGCTACTCCACCTATGTGGGAAATATAAATAGGAGGGCTAAAGTCTAGACTGGTCTGTGGGAAAAAGCAAAGATGTATTCTTTAAAAATGCTAAAATCTGGGGGCATGTCTCAAGAAAGAGTAGAGTGTCTGCCCAGTCAGTACAAATCCTTAAGTTCAAATCTCATTACTGCTAAAAAAAAAAAAGCAATTACAATAAAAATCACAAACGACCACAAAAATCCACCATTAAAATCATCTGCAGGCTTTCTCAGGGATGTCAGAGGTCAGTCTGTTCTGTTTGGGCATTCACTCTTAGATGAGCCCTGCCCACGTACAGAAGGTCATCTGCTGTACTCAGAGTCTCTGGATTTAAAGGCTAATGCTTCTCACTAACATCCCTAAGAACGGACTATATATAAAAGTAGCCAGTTAACTAAGAAACTATCAGATAGCCTGGAATTTGAGAACACTCTGTTGTGGGGGTCAGTTTCACAAAATTCAGAGAGAATTCTAGCAGAAAATTTTCAAATTATTTATATGTGAAAAAATCCTTATACATTGTCTTTTCCCATCCTTCCCCAGCACCATGTTCCTTCAAATGACTAAACATTCAAAAACACTGTACCTAATTTCTGTAGTTGCTTTAAAATTTGGAACATTTTTCTCCCTGTCAAGAAAAGGCTGGCTTACCTCTGTGCATGGCTCTGAAGGCCCACCTAGAAGAAGAGAGCTTATTATTTATTCCTGGTTCCTACTGAAGGGTTAAAGTACTTGAGCCAGTGACCATTTGTTGCTTGTTTCAGAGCAGAGCAACACGTGGTGCTAAACCACCTGGTTGTGTGCCTTTATAAGACCTGCCAATCCTTAGCTCCAGGCTCTCCTCCTGGGCTCTGCTGTGTCAGAGTGTAGGACAAGGCCCGAGCTGCAGCCCATTTAAACAAAACAGCTGTCGAGTCTGAGTCTCGGTGACCTTCTTGGTGGGGGGTCCTGTGACCTTGGCTTAACATATTAGTGGGGGCTTGTCCGGGATCCCCACAAAGACCCCCCAGACGTCAGACTCCAAAGGTAAAACAGTGCTGTCCTTGTTAATTTTTCTTGTCCTGTCATTTGTCTGTTTTACTTTCATTTCCCTTGTGAGGATGGCCGCTCCGATTCATAAAGGGTTGTCAAAATGGACGTGCTTGCACAACAACCCTGGAGGAACTGGGAGACGTCCCAGATCCTCTTGTGGGGCGAGGGTAACCCTGCCGTGTGGAGCAGGGGTCCTTGGAACCATGCCGTGTGGGGTGGGGGTCCTTGGAACCCCACTGTGTGAATTGTGGGGCAGGGGTCTGTTCGGTGTTGGGCCAGAACTGACCAATAGGGCCTCCTAACTGAGGCCCAACTGGCCCACTGTGGGTCTGCTCCTTCTGCTGTGGGGCATGGGTATGGAACCCTGCCATGACAGGAGTCAGCAGACCAATTCCAGGAATCTCCACTTAGTAAGCTTTTTTTTTTTTTTTGTAACTGTCAGGCCTGCGTGTGTCTTGTTTGTACTGTTTATTGTTTTTGGACTAAATGACTGATGGGAATGGAAACAATGGGCACCACTCCATCTATCCCCCTAGACATACAAAAAGAAAAGAGGAAAAGAAAAGGTACCCCCTGGTTTTTTCAGGGAAATAACTTGGAAGAAGAAATGTTTCTTCCTCCATATTCCCCTTCCCAGGTTCCTTTTGCAGAATCTGAGAATGATCAAGAGGAGGAGGGAGCTATAGAACACTTGGCACCTGCCCTTAAAGTTTCTGAGGGGCCAGTCACTCGATGACACCATGGGATCAGCCCCCCTTCTAGTGCAGCTGTTGTTTCCATACTCGCCATAGGACCTGTGGATGTGGATGGTGAACAGAAACTCCAATATTGGCCATTTTCTACCAGTGATCTATACAATTGGTGCACCCAAAATGCCCCCTTTTCTGAGAAACCCCAGGATTTAATTTGTTTGCTTAAAACTATTCTCTTTACTCATCAGCCCACTTGGGATGATTATAGTCAGCTTTAACAGGTCCTTTTTACCACCGAAGAGAGAGACCGTATCCAAGAGGTGGCCCCACAGGAGCACCCATCACGGATCCTGCCCTGATTGCTGCCCATTTTCCTGAGATCCGACCAACATGGGACTACAATGCGGTTGAAGGTAGGGAGTGACTCCTTGTCTATCACCAGGCTCTGTTGACAGGTCTCAATGCGGTGGTTCACCGACCAATTAATTTGGCCAAAGTTTATGTTAGACAGAGAGGAAATGAAAGTCCGACAGCATATCTTGAGTGGCTCATGGAAGCTTTTAGTCAATATACTCCATATGATCTTGAGACCCAGAAGTTGGCTCAGATGATTATGTTTGACTATATAAATCAAGCTGCACCAGACATAAAGCAAAAGTTGCAGGCTCTAGACAGACTTGGTGACAAGTCTATTAGGGATCTAGTAGCCGTGGCAGAAAAGGTTTACAATAAGAGAGAGAAAGAGGAGCAAAGACAGGAAAGGAAGGACAGAGAACGTGTAATTGAGCATGAAAAGAGAGACTGAGCCAAGGAAAAGAGACCAGATTTGTTGGACTTGCCACTATCACATGTTGAACATACCTGGTTCTCATACCTCAACAATTTCATTCAAGATGGAAAAAGGTACTCGGGTTCAGCAGTCACCATGGACACTGAGATAGTGTGGGCAGAAGCACTCACCCAGGGAACGTCTGCACAAAAACCAAAAGTAGTGGCACTAACAAAATCCCTAAAAATGGGAAAAGGAAAGAGACTAAACATGTACACGGACAGTCAGTATGCTTTTGCCCCCGTCCATGTACATGGAGCCATTTACCAAGAGGGGGGGCTACTGACACCTGAGGGAAAGACTATTAAAAACAAACGAGAAATTTTAAGCCTCATCTGGGCCTTAAGGGAACCAGCAAATATTGCCATTATGCACTGCCCTGACCATCAAAAGGGAACTGATTCTATAACCAAAGGAAATACCTTGGCCAATCAGGCAACTAAGGAGGCGGCCCTCCAGCCAAGAGTGGAAGTACTGACTCTAGTAGACCCAAAGCCATGAGCTTTGCCTCCTGAGCCTCAGTACTCCCAAGAAGACTTGGAGTTGATAAAGAAAATTCCCATGGCCTATAAACCCCCGGACAGAAGGAAACAAAGACTGGTGGAAAACTGGTGAGGGGAAACTTATCTTGCCACAAAGATTGGGCAAGGGGATTCTTAAGAGAATCCATCGGGTCTCTCACAGGGGAACCCAAAGAATGCAGGACTTGCTCCGATACTCAGAAGTAAAAATTAGGCAAGGAAATCAACTCATTGAGGACATGGTTAAAAATTGTAAAGCCTGTTAGCTCACCAATGCCCCCAATCAACCTGTTACAAAACGAGCTCGCCACCATGGAGATAGTCCAGGTGTGTATTGGGAAGTATACTTCACAGAAATTAAAACTGGAAAATCTGGATATAAATATTTGCTAGTTTTTGTAGACACTTTTTCAGGATGGGTTGAAGCCTACCCAAAAAAGCATGAGACTGCAAAGGTTGTGGCTATGAAGATCCTGGAATATATCCTACCCAGGTATGGCTTCCCATCCACCGTCGGGTCGGACAATGGATGGGCCTTCATCTCAAAAGTAAGTCAGGGAATAGCTGCGGCACTGGGGATGGATTGGAAATTGCACTGTGCTTATAGACCCCAGAGTTCAGGGCAGGTAGAAAGAATAAATCGGACTCTAAAAGAGACCTTAACTAAATTGGTCATGGAGACTGGCACAGACTGGGTATCGCTCCTTCTTTTCGCCCTGTTTGGAGTAAGACATTCACCCTATCAGCTTGGCTTTACTCCTTTTGAAATAATGTATGAATACCCTCCACCCATTACCCCTAGCCTTCAGACTGAATTGCTTACTGATTTGGATGATACTGAATTTCTGTGTAAGCTTGAATGTTTACAGCTGGTACATAAGAGTATGTGTCCCCAGCTTAGAGCATTATATGATTCTGCTTCTATTCCTACCCCCCATTTGTTTAAACCAGGGGACTGGGTGTTTGTTCGAAGGCACAACTTGAGATCTCTGGAACCACGGTGGAAGGGACCTTACATGGTGCTACTGGCTACTCCTCCTGCCCTTAAGGTGGATGGCATTGCTGCTTGGATCCACTGCTCCCACGCCAGGCCGGCGGACCCCTTTGCCCTGGACCATGGGGAAACATGGGAAGTCTCCAATCATCCTACCCAACCAATCCGCATATGCCTCAAGAAAAGCAAAATGGACTGATTGTTATTGGTATACATGCTCAAGATCAAAAGCTGTTGGAGTTTAGTTTTGGGTCGGAGCCACAAGATTGTGTCTCAGGACCATAAGTCAAGGGGGGGGAATGAAAGGTTAAAGTAATTGAGGCAGTGACCATTTGTTGCTTGTTTCAGAGCAGAGCAACAGGTGGTGCTAAACCACCTGGTTGCGTGCCTTTATAAGACCTGCCAATCCTTAGCTCCAGGCTCTCTTCCTGGGCTCTGCTGTGTTGGAGTGTAAGACGAGGCCCAAGTTGCAGCCTGTTTAAATAAAACAGCTGTAGAGTCTGACTCTTGGTGGTCTTCTTGTTGGGGATTCCTGCGACCTTGGCATAACACTATCTAAGCATCATTACCCAGTAAGCTCAGTCTTCATCAAAATATCCATGACTCCAAACTAAGCAAGCATACCTCGGAGAAGGCCCTTTGGATATGGGTAGCTCGGACCATTTGGCAAGTTCTTCTAGCCTTCCCATGACTCTATGTTCCCAGGCAAATTAACTACTTGCTGTCTTGCTTTCTTTCTTCATCTTCTTCCTTTTTCTTTTATTTCTGTGAAACAAACACACTGTATCAATAAGTCAAGGCTGGTGTTTTGATGAGGAACATAAGAAACTCTACAGAACAAAAATGAGTTCTTATTCTACTGTCTACACCTACTATTTTTGGTGTCTGAGTTGGTATGTATTTTGAGTGATATAACTTGAGTGCATAGAGTCTCAAAAGTGTATTACCAAATATAGGTCCTAAAACACGACCACAAGAGAGGGAGATTGCTTATTCATTTGCCAGGAGCTCAGCAAGGAGTGGTTTTAAATCACATCTTTTCTTATGCTTTGCTGAACAAGGAACTGAGACCTGCAGCCTTGGTTCCCCCAGGAACTTCCGAAAATTGCAGACCCCTGTCCACCGACTACTTGCTGAAGAGTTGGGATCTGAACAAGGTCCCTGTGCTGTGTGTCTCCTGTTGAGCTCTCCTAAGGAGATCTTGAGATACAGACATAGCTCCTGGAATTGCTGAAAAAGGAATAAAAGACCCAGGAAGAGAAGAGAATTGAATAAAGGAAGAAAAGATGAACTTTATGGAAGTAGAGCTGTGAGACAAGTGGTAGGGCACCAACCTTGAATGAAGAACCCAAGTTAGTATGCGAGGCCTTGATTGAAAAGGACACACACACACACACACACACACACACACACACACACACACACACACACACACACACACACACGACACGACACGACAAACTTCACTGATTTCCAACTTTGACCTATTTCGATTTTGGAGGGTCCAAGAATATAATGAGACTTGGTTCTAAGTGGCCGTATTATGCTTTGTTTGTTCACGGTGTTGTTTATAACCTTGAGTTATGTCTCATGATTATTTAATTGGATATTATAGACATTAGCAATTGATAATTCTGTGTAGATGATAATGTTTTATACTAAGAACAACACTCTAGTGCTAAAATGTATAAGCATAAAACAAGTCTGAAAAAATGAGGGAAAATAAGGATACAGGTGGACCTGTTGCAACAATGAGTACAAGTTGTCATGTCAAAAACGAACTTTACAACTTGGGGGGGGGGAGAATTGGGAAGGGAGGGAGGATGGGAAGGGATGGGAAGGGTAAACAAAGGAGGAGGCTACAATGCTTGATTAGAAATGTACTCACTAATAGACACATGAAGAAATGTTCAACATCCCTAGGCATAAAAGAAATGCAAATCAAAACAACATTGAGATATCACCTCACTCCAGTTAGAACAGCAAAAATCAAGAACTCTAACAACAACAGATGCTGGAGGGGAGGTGGACAGAAAGGAACCTTACTTCATTGTTGGTGGGAATGTAAACTTGTTCAACCACTTTGGAAAGCAGTATGGAGGTTCCTCAAAAGACTTCACATAGATCTCCCCTATGACCCAGCAATCCCACTTTTGGGCATTTACCCAAATGTTTACAAACAAGACCACACTAAAGCTACCAGCACAACTATGTTTATTGCAGCATTATTTACCATAGCGAAGATATGGCACCAACCCAGATGCCCCTCAGTAGATGAATGGATCAAGAAAATGTGGTATATATACACAATGGAATTCTATGCCTCCATCAGAAAGAATGACATTGCCCCATTTGTTAGGAAATGGAAAGGTTTGGAAAAAATTATATTAAGTGAAGTAAGCCAGGCCCAAAGAAACATAGGTCCCATGGTTTCCCTTATTTGCAATATCTAGTATATGTATGAGTCAAGCGGAAAAGGTCAGATAATGTGATGTTAGGAAAATGAACCCTTAAATATGTATTTTAATGTTTTCGTTTCTTTCATGCATGTGTTTCTAAAGCATTTATAAGATTATTTCTTTGTTGCTTTGTATGTCCCTCCCCCACAGTGTAACCCCCGCTTTCACTATATTTGATGTCAGTATAACATGTGGAGGAGATGGGGACAAACAAATCGTTTAAGGATTTAGGTGGACCTGTTGCAACAATGAGAAGTAAAAAATGTCATGTCAAAACCAGCTTTACAATGTCGGTGTGGGGGGGGAGGGGGGTATGATTGGGTGGGGGGAGGGGGGAGGCTGGGAAGGGAGGTGAAGGGTAAACAAAGGAGGAGGCTGAAATGCTTGGTAAGAAATGTATGCATTATCCTGCCCATGTAATTTTAACCCCTCTGTACAGTATGTTCTCATATAAAATAAAATAAAATATAATATAAAAAAAGAAAAAAGAAATGTACTCACTATCTTGCCCATGTAATTGTAACTCCTCTGTACAGTATTTTCACAATAACAAAAAGAGAAAAAAATGAGGGATACTCTCAATTCTTGTGTTTGGTTTTACAATGTATAAATGGTGGCATATATAATGTTTTTGTTTGTTTTGTTTTTATGTACCAGTCCTGTGGTCTGAACTCAGGACTGCTTGGGTGCTGTATGTGAGTTCTTTTACTTAAGGCCAGCATTCTACCACATGAGCTACAGCCTCACATCCAGGTGTTTTTTTTTTTTTTTTTTGGTGATTAATTGCAGATAAGAGTCTTAGGTTTTCCTGCCCAGGATAGCTTTGAATCAAGATCCTCACATCTCAGCCTCTTCAATAGCTAGGATTACACATATGAACCACTGGTGCCTGGCTAATGTTTTAACCCACAATGACATTAGCTCTGTGTCATTACTTCTTTCCTTTTTATTTTTAATTTTATTTTATTGTAAAAATGCTGTACAGAGGGGTTACAGTTAGATGAGTAACGCAATGAGTACATTACTTGTCAATCTTTGTTATCCCTTCCCTTATTGTTGTTGCTCTATCACTACCCTTTCCCTCTTCCACCTCCCACACTCCTCCCTACCCGACCCCACTCCTGGAAGTTGTAAAGATCATTTCCAATATATTGTCCTGTGGATAACATTGTTGAAATGGTCATCCTTTGTCCTTATTTCACGGTTTTGTTATTCCCCTTCTCCTCCTCAGATTAGACAAATGTATATACCAGATGCAGGGTACCAAAATCTGTAGTGACCGTCTACTCGACCAGCGAGGAAAAACGACCACCACACCAGGAGTCTTCTCAGATCACGCTTTATTGGAGAGCCTTTTAGTTGTAGGAGAGCTTGGGCGCGAGAGAGCGTGCACCCGAAACACAGCCGCTTATATAGGAGAATCGGAACGCGGGTCTTTCTATTGTTGGTCGCCTGCCTTTCACCGTCACCAGGTGTCATGGGATTGGCTGGGGGCTCTACCTGGCTCGTGCACGCGCACAGCCCAGGCGTCCCACCAAGCACCGTCTGGGGTGGAAACCTCAAAGCTGCAAGGGAGTGGGTGGAGTCTCGCCTCGGCTCCCAACAGTTCCCCCTTCTTTGTTTTATGGCAACAGGTAAGAGTAGAGGTTGGGCCTCTGTCTAAGACATTAATGAGAGGACCTTGCACTGGCCTTCGCCTGAGGGGCGCGCCTTCCCCAGTGATGACCAGGCCCGTCCGATGCCTTTTTTGCAGAGGTGGGATCTTGGGCATCAACCCACTTGCAACCCAGCATGCTCTTCTTGAGGAGGTGAGAACCATCTCCTCAAGTGCAGTGCACTTGCCTTGCACCCTGTCCCAAATTGCAAATTGCATACCTGTCCCGGTGCAATGGGATCCCCTGATCCCTCGGGGTGCTAAGGCTATGCAGAATGGTAAGGCTTAACTGCCTCTTAGGGCCGACAGCCAAATCTGGGGTGAGGATCCACTCTCCAAAGTGGCTAATGCTTGCGAGATAACAACCTTGTCCCTTCTGGTTTGGGCTCGAAGGCGATAGACCAACCATAGGCAGACCACGCATCCTCCCAAGCAGCAGGCTAAAAACATTCTGACTCCCACCCGCTCTTTGGAAAAGGACACCGCAGAGGCAATCCAGTCAGTAAATTGTAGCAGCCCACAGCATCATCGGTTTAGCTATCACAGGGATTGCTATTAGCAGTGTTGCTAACAGCAGGAAGATCAGCTTTATCAGGAGACGAGTGGATGGCATCTTCAAGATGGGGTTCTTCTGCAGTCTCCACCGGCCTGGTCAGTCTCATTGGCACCCAGTGAGGTACTTCTTGACTCTGTGGAAAAACACAAACAGCTCCCCTGGATCTCGTTATTACCGGATCCGGTCCATACCATTTATTATTAATAACATCCTTCCACATAACCATGTCTTTAGTATCCATGGGGTCTCTTGTCATATGCCGATCTGCGGCAGACTGATCGTTGTCATTTAGAATTAAAAAATTAAGGGTAAAGAGCGCAAGAGAAAGTCTTTCCCTGGGGGATGCGGACTCAGCAACTCCCCCTTTTTGTTTTTGAAGCATTTCTTTTATGCTTCTATTAGCTCTTTCCACTATACCTTGTCCTTGAGGATTGTAGGGCAATCCGGTGGTGTGGGCAAC
This sequence comes from Dipodomys merriami, assembly GCF_024711535.1. Classification (NCBI taxonomy): domain Eukaryota; kingdom Metazoa; phylum Chordata; class Mammalia; order Rodentia; family Heteromyidae; genus Dipodomys; species Dipodomys merriami. Next base: position 158,315 of record NW_027202488.1, on the reverse strand, counting down.
CTGCATTTGTGCGCAAAAGGCGCGAAAACCATGGGAAGTATAAGCAGGGCCATTATCCGTCTTGAGTCTAAGGGGCTTTCCCCAAGCTGCCCAAGCTTCTAAGCAGTGTATTCTGACGTGAGACACCTTTTCTCCTGCCAGAGGTGTGGCATGAATGACACCAGAAAAGGTGTCCCCAGACACATGTAAATATTTCAACTTACCAAATTCCGTCAGATGAGTAACATCCATTTGCCATAGGGCGTTTGGTCTCAACCCCCTGGGGTTTACACCCACATGGGGAGGATGAAGAAAGGTAACACAAGATTTACAGGCTTTAACAATATCTCTTGCCACATGCCTGGACAAATTATATCTTTTCCTAAGGGTATTAGCAGGTACATGATACAATCTATGAAAGTCTTTTGCCAATTCTACAGGATCAGCAGCAACCAGAGCCATAGCCCGAGTTGCCTGGTCCACCAAATCATTACACCTTGCCATCGGGCCTGGCAACATAGAGTGGGCGTGAATATGTCCAATATAAAAAGGATGTTTTCTGTTTAAGATAAGGGATTGAATCTGTAACAAAACATTAGAAATTGTACTGGCCTGCTTAACTGAAGCAGCAACTTCAAGAGAAGCAACGGCATTTACAACATATAATGAATCAGAAAATAAATTAAAAGGTTGATTAAATCTTTTAAAAACTTCAAGCACAATTAAACATTCAACAGCCTGTGGGACATTCGGCCGAAAATTAAAGACTACCGGCTGTTTGTGTCCTTGAACAAAAAAGGCACCTTGTCCAGATTTTGATCCATCCGTAAAGATGGTTAGAGCATCAGCCAAGGGCTCCTTTGAAGTGACAACAGGAAAATACACTAAATTTTTGTTAACTATGGCAAGCAGAGGATGCTTAGGATAATGATTATCAATTACATTTGGAAATGAGCAAACAAGGATTGCCCACATATCCATTGTGGCTGCTAAAATTTCAACTTGCTCACGGATGTATGGAATAATTAATTTATCTGGAATTTTTGCAAAGTGCATCAAACAATACTTTATACCCAAAATTGCCTCTTTTTTTAATTTTTTTTTCTCAGATCAAAATTGCCTGTTTAGCCACTAATTCAGGAAAATATTGAACAGTTTTTGCTCCCACAGAATCATAGCATTAATAGTTAGCCTTTGAAGCAAGGCAGTGGTATAATTGGCCGTCACTCCATAAGTCCTGACTGCCTCAACTAAATCTTTTAACTGGGAGTAGGAAACCGGCTCAAAAATTCTCTCATTGGTAATGGGATTCTCAAAGACTGGGAAAGCGGCTGCTAATCGCGACCAGGTTTTTTCTTTTATAAAGTGACTCTTCCCTACCGGCGGGCTCGGCGGGGGGGCCGACGGGTGAGGGGCACCTCTGTTTCCTCTCCCTGGCTGCTGCTGTACTCCCACCCCTAGGGGGCGCCACCCTCCATATCTGTCTGCCACGTGCTCCGCCGCAGCCTCTTCTAACTCTTCACTATCAGCTAGATCGAGCTGTTCTCCCTCCTCCTCTAACATTTCTTCCTCTGAGTCACTCACAAGATTACTATATTCTTGATCCCGCCCTTCCACATGTAGGGCTGAGAACCGGTTTGCTTTTAAAGAAGGGCACGGGGGTCTCCTCGAGAGCCCCTCCCTAAAACCCTTCTCCTTTTCTGAGGGCTGCAGCCCCTCTTGCTTTAATTCTTTAGGATCCTTTTGTCTTTTTTCCCTTTTTCTTTTAGGCCTATTTTCCTCCCCCTTACTGTATGCTGACTCTGATAGACTATCCTGATGCCGTGTTAGTACTTTGCATCCTTCCTGGATTAAATCAAACCCTCCCTCCTCGAGGCAAGTGCGCACCATCAAAAAGACAAGCCACAAGGGAAGAAGCAATGCAAGCAACCAATAAATATCTAAATCTACAGTGAACAGCATACCGGGGGATATTTACCGACGTCTCCTCTCCGCGTGTTGAGTTCTGGCTCCAATTCGGCCTCTCGCGCGGGTCCCATCCCAGGTTCGTTCCCGGGTTTCGGCACCAGTTGTAGTGACCGTCTACTCGACCAGCGAGGAAAAACGACCACCACACCAGGAGTCTTCTCAGATCACGCTTTATTGGAGAGCCTTTTAGTTGTAGGAGAGCTTGGGCGCGAGAGAGCGTGCACCCGAAACACAGCCGCTTATATAGGAGAATCGGAACGCGGGTCTTTCTATTGTTGGTCGCCTGCCTTTCACCGTCACCAGGTGTCATGGGATTGGCTGGGGGCTCTACCTGGCTCGTGCACGCGCACAGCCCAGGCGTCCCACCAAGCACCGTCTGGGGTGGAAACCTCAAAGCTGCAAGGGAGTGGGTGGAGTCTCGCCTCGCCTCCCTACAAAAATCAAGTACAGTGACAACAGGGGATGTGCAGTAGGGGGAAGAATATACAAAGGGAACAAAAAAATCACATAGTACATTTAAAACAATGACAACAAAGAAAGACCTCTTGTGTCCATATCTTGTGGCTCATTTCATTTAACATCATCTTATATTGTCATATGTACACAGCTTTTGATCTTTTCAGCTCATAGGATAAGATTATCCTATATGTAAACTAATTATTGCAAATAAGGGAAACCATGAGACCTAAATTTCTTTGGGTCTGGCTTACTTCACTTAATATGACCTTTTTCCCCAAGTCTTTCCATTTCCTAACAAATGGGGTGGTGTCATCCTTTCTGATGGAAGCATAGAATTTATATATATATATATATATATATATATATATATATATATATATATATATATATATATATATAAATTCTCTCTCTCTCTCTCTCTCTTTATATATATATATACATATCCCACGTTTTCTTGATCCATTCATCTACTGAGGTGCATCTGGATTGTTCCAGACTTTGAAATGTTTTTTTAAATTTTTTTTTATGATACTGCTTTTCAGGATTTGGACCATAACTCTTAACAATTGGATTAGCCTCTTCCCAGTCCATCCCACAGTATTTCTGCCTTGCTACTTTATTTTTCTATGGTTCACACTTTAATTCACCATGGTATTTTATTTTATTTTTTTCTAGATTTTTTTTATTGTGAAAATACTGTACACAGGGGTTACAATTACATGGGCAAGATAGTGAGTACATTTCTTATCAAGCATTGTAGTCTCCTCCTTTGTTTCCCTTTCCCATTCCTTCCCATCCTCCCCCTACCCCCCAATCCTCCCCGCTCCCCCCTGCACCAAAGTTGTAAAGATCGTTTTCGACATAATGACTTGTACATCTCATTGTTGCAATGGGTCCACCTGTATCCCTACTTAAACGTTTTGTTTTTCCCCTTCCCCTCCACAAATTATACCAACATCAAATACAGTGAAAGCAGGGTTTATAATATGGGGGAGGGACATACAAAGCAACAAAGAAATAATCTTATAAATGCGTTAAAAACAATTGCATGAAAGAAAAAAATTGTTAATACATATCTTAGGGTTCATTTCCCTAACATCACCTTATCTGCTCTTTTCTGGTTGACTCCCACATATACTAAATATTGCAAATAACTTATTTCAAAGACATTTTTGTCAAATATTTTGACACATTTCTCAGCTTAATATAGATGAGACTTGGTAAACAAAATATGTCTGTGACAATTCTTGGGAAAGTTCCTTACATTTAGATGCTTCAAAATTATAGAACATTTCATTCTATTATAAAATACAGTATTCATTAGCACAAGATAGGGCATCCATCAAGAAAGGCTTGTTAGTTGAGATGTTCCTGGTCACAGCTGGAGTTCCATGGTTAACATTGTGTACTGAGTTCCTATCATTAGTTCTTGCAGTTCCTCTGTGTCTTTCTGTTTCCTAGTGTTGCTTACAATTTTAATCTACTTCAGCTTTAAGATCTGAAGGTAACATTGATAACTCACTTTGCTGAATGATATAAGCTTTTCCAAGTGACTCTGAACAAAATTTAACAAAATCTTAAGAGGACTGATTTACAAACAACAAAGACATTTTGGATCTTTTGTTAAATAGTTTTTCAACGATGCAAACCAAAACTTCCAGAATCCCAAAGAAAGAACACGTTTAATGTATATATTGCTCCTGTTTATGGAACAGTATATAATAGGACAGTTATAGCTTTTAGTCAGTTGGCAAAATATCAAGTGTTTGAATTAAATCATATATATCTTCAATTCCATGTCCCATTGTATGCTTCTATTTGTATTATTTTTTTAACTAGACAAATTTATGGGGCATGGAATGACATTTCAGCATATATACATGGTTGTAATGATCAAGTCAATACAGTTCCTATTTCTATATCATTAATATTTTTTGGCTACTAATGTGTAATTTGTTGGGTAAAAATAAAATAAAAACCTCAAATGCAAGACATGGTTATTCCCCTTCAGATGTTATTTCCCTTGAAAAATTATTTAATTATATTGTCAAGGTGATGTCCATAGGAGTTACATTTACATAAGTAAGATAGTGAGTACATTTCTTGTTGAACATTGTTACCCCCTCCCTCCTTTATCTCCCACTTCCCCACCTCTTACCACTCCCCACACCTTGTGATGTTCATTTCCAATATATTGTCTCATGAGTTTCACTGTTGCATTGCTTTGCTCTGTCTTTTGTCTCACCATTTTATCGTTCCTCTTCCCTATTCAGATAAACGTATATACAATACACAGTGACCCAAATCAAATAGTGACAACAAGCGATAATCCATAGGGAAAAGATAAAGGAAAAAACCTAGCACCTTAAAAAAAACAACACCAACAAAGAAAACCCTCTTGTTTCCACATCATCTAGGAGTTCATTTCGCTTAGCATCACCTTGTATGCCCCATATGTACATAGCTATTGAGCTGTTGTGATACTCTTCTAGGACTAAACTAGACATACACTAGTTATTACCAATGAGGGAAACCATGAAGTCTGTTTCTTTGGGTCTGGCTTACTTATTTAATATGATTTTTTCCTACTCTTTCATTTCTTTACAAATGGGGAGATGTCATTCTTTCTGATGGGAATATAGAATTCCATTTTGTATATATCCCATATTGTCTTGATCCATTCATTTACTGAGGGGCATCTCAGATGGTTCCATATGTTAGCTATAGATTATTAATTTTTTAAGTTTGATTAGTCCATATGGTACATATTTATGGCATATTGTCTTATATTTCATTGCTTGTGTACAACATGTATTGATTATCTTATTACTTTGTATTAGGAACCTTTAAATTCTTCAAATTCCTCTTCTGGTTATTCATAAATGTTGACCAGCTGGTTGTTATTATTGTTTTTTAAACTATATTTTCTTAAAAGAATAGATTTAGATAAAAGCAAAGTTGGAAAAATAACCCAGAGTTCTTATAGGAACATAGACTTTCCTGCCCAGGCTGGCTTTGAACCACGATCCTCAGATCTCAGCCTCCTGAGTAGCTAGGATTATAGGCGTGAGCCACTGGCGCCTGGCTAACTGTTACTTTTTTTTTGTAAAAAATGAGTTTTTTAAAATTTTGTTTATGTGTGTGTGTGTGTGTGTGTGTGAGAGAGAGAGGGAGGGAGAGAGAGAGAGAGAGAGAGAGAGAGAGAGAGAGAGAGAGAGAGAGAGAGAGAGAGAGAGAGAGAGAGAGAATGAAAGAGTATTGCTGCCAAAGAGGATTATTGAAGAATATAAAAACCTTAACGTCTGATAAGATAGTAATATATTTTAAGCACTTGGAAGTGGTGGTATCACAGTTTCTCTTTTCTGAACACACAGTATCTGTGTCTCCCCAATGTTGTCCTGATCTGGTTTGTTGTGCAGGAGACAGCATAGCTGTCCAATGTTGCAGATGGCAGGCCGCGGCCATTGCCTCCAGTCTTTCTTCACCACTTTCTCAGCCTTGAAGAAATTGTGTATCTCCAGTTTTTCTTGTTTGAGCTTAATTTATTTTATCAGTGTGCATTCTATTTCCTGCTCCTGAAAAGAAGTCTCAGTTACATAGACCCGGGAAAGAGCCAGGAGCAATGGCCTTATCACTGATTGCCTTCCAACATAGCCAACATATTCCTGAGAGATCTTCAACCCACACTGCACATGGAAGTCCTCACACTCATCCTGCCTCATTTGAACGCATCTGTGATAACTTTAAATTCAGTGAGTATGCAGTGTAAAAACTCAATGTAATGCTTTGAGGACAAAATGACCGAGCCACAGGTAATCATCCACATTTTTCACTGTGTTAGCTGTCTCTCTGATGAGAAAATAATCCTGCCACGCAGATGCATATCACTTATACAAGATGTTTGCCAACAATTCTTGTTGTTATATTGCATTTCTCTTCCTCCTCGTGTGTCCTCTCCTCCTCCTCCCTGTCTTTTTTCCCTCTTCCTTCCTTCCTCTCCTCTCCTTCCTCCCTTTCTTCCCCTTCTCCTCTTTCGCCTGATCTTCCCTTCCACTTCTCTTTTCTTTTCCCTCCTCTCATCCTTTCCTCCTCCTTTTCTCTTCCTCTCTTCCTCCTCTTTTTCAATTTCTTCTACTTCTTTATGGTCCTTGGTCTTGGACTCAGGGCCTGTGCTCAATAAGCAGATGTTCTGCTGCTTGCTGCAGGACTCCAGTCTGGACTTCATTTCAATGACACTCTATTTGTGATTTGTTTTTAAGTAGCAAACCGAGCAAAGACTTTTGATTAAGGATTTAATTCATTGTATATATTCTACACCATAAATATATGATACTTCATACAGTGTGGCTAATACGTTTTGATTATTCTTTGGGCTTCTGATAAACTCATCAGAAACAATGATCCTGTGTTACTCCCAAATTAATGAACTGGTTACTTTGCATCTTGCTCAAGTACTTCCGTATTGCTCCCAGTTTAATGAACTATCACTTTGTGGTAGCATCACAGTAACACTAATCCGAGGATTGCTGAGGATCGGAAGATTAAGTCCAGACAGGAAAATATGAGATATATATCTCCAATGAACTACTAAAAAGCCAGAAGAAGACCTAAGGCTCTGTGGTGTACTGCCATCCTTGCACAGAATAAGCAGATGACAGGACCCAGGCCTGAGTTGAAGACCTGTGGTTGATGCACACACACACACACACACACACACACACACACACACACACACACACACACACACACACACACACACACACACACACACACACACAGAATTTCCCAGCTAGAGAAAGTGCAGATATGTTTTCCTAGCATATCTGTTTCTATCCTATGTGTTTGGATACTTTTGAAAGCTTCATAATCACCTTCCCTAATTTCAATAAATGACTCCCTGTTCACTATTTTAATTCCTGGTTGGAAAATATTTTAAGGCAGTTTTTCATGTAGAATATTGATTTTGCTCCCAACACTGTTACTCTCTTGGATTGGAAGAACATAAATAATTATGCAGTTAATATTAGCTCATAAATTAAATTAAATTAAATGCTTCCATTAAGAGTTAAACTGTTGCTCAGTGGGAAGAGTTTGAAGTCACTTGTCTGAATTTGAAAGGTGGAGTGAGAGTTGCAGAGAAGCCTAAGGTAGTTATGGTAAGAGACAGATGAAAGGAAAAAGAAAATGAACTTTAGACTCCTCTTGAGGCCAGTTATCTTTCACAGGCCTGCACTTGAAATCAGTATGCAAATTCTTGATCATTATCAAGCACTCTACCCACTGGGCCACATTTCCAAGCCCTGAAATAATTCATTAGTGAGGAGCGTTCCTGGAGTTTGAAGCCAGAGCCTGGGCTCTGTCCTTGAGCTTTTTTATCAAGCATTCTAGCACTTAAGCCACAATTCCACTTCTGACTTTTGGTAGTTAATTCAAGCTAAGAGTCTCAAAAACTTTTCTGCCAAGGCTCACTTCAAACTGGGACCCTCAGATCTCATCTCCATAAGTAGGGTTTCAGGTGTGAGCCACACCCACTAAAAGCCAGTTATTTCAATGAGACTCCTATTTCCAATAAAAGTCTCAAACACACACACACACACACACACACACACACACACACACACACACACACACACACACACATGCAAAAACTTGAGCTATTGCTCAAGTGTTATAGTGTTAACCTGAGGCAAAATCACCCTGGGACAATGGCCAGGCCCTAAGTTCAAGTGCTACAAGCAACAGAAAAATAAATAAATTCATTAATTAAAATTTAACAATGTCAAACAAAAAATAAAAGGAAAGTTGGAAGAAAAGAGGGGTGGGGAGGCCTGGCTACGTTACTAGAGCCAATAAGTGAAAGCATCAGGTGGCCTGTGGGAGTCCTGCTCCTGGAGGTAATAATATGGAAAAAAAGAAAATCGATTAAAGCTTCAAAACTGAGTCAGGAAGTGGTGGCTGAAATATGCAATCCTAGGTACTTAAAATTAGCAAGCTGAGGATCTGGATTCACAGTCTGCCCAGGAAGAAAATCCTCCTGCCTGCCTTCAACCAGCAATGAGGCAGCATCAGCCCTATGCCTGCAGCACAGCTGGACCCTGCCTAGCTGCAGAAAACCTCCCCCAAACAATCTCGACCCCATGACAAAATCCAAGCCTTCCCCAAGTAGATTCAGAGCTCAGAAGCACTTTCTGTGCTCCAGGTACCCCATGGTTTGACTGTTCCATGGCAACATGTGGGGCAGACACTTACATCAAAACTCTACCTTAACTTGCTGGCTCCCTAGGTCTAGGGGCCCAGCCCAGGCTCCCTTCTTGCCCTACAGGGGCAGAGACTAAACCCTATTTTTAGCTCCCACATCACCTGCCTCCCTGGAGCACTAGAAGCCCCTGCAAAAAATCCACTCCTGACTCACTTTCTTAATGAAGTTGGGGGCTGGAGACATCTTGAATGTTCCCTAAAGCGAGCAGTTTCTTCCTCCTCCCCATCTAGCTTGTCCTGTCTATGCAGTAAGCCAGATGGTGAGGGTGTGGGTGTGGCAGGACCCACATATGCCAGAGTCAGAGCAGGAATCCAGCTTGGTACCTAGTGCTGATGCTCATTGGCTAATGCTCAACAATCTTATCACTCCTCAAAGCCCTCTCATTTTAATTTATTTATTTAATTGGGAAGGGAAGTCCCTGAGATAGAACTCATGATCCCTGTGCTTCTTTTGCTCAAGGCTAGCACTCTACCACTTGAGCCACAGCTCCATGTTTGGCTTTTCTACTTATTTCTGATAAGAGTATCACAAACTTTCCTGCCCAGGCTGGCTTCAAACTGTGATCCTCAGAATTTAGCCTCCTGACTACCAAGTTTATAGGTGTGAGACACCTACACTGGAAAGCTTTTATTTATTTGTTTATTTATTTATTTTGGGCTTGGGGCTTGAACTCAGGGCATGGGTGGTGTTTCAGTGCTCTTTTTGCTCATGGCTAACACTCTACAATTTTAATCCACAGCTTCACTTTCAATCTTATGGTGATTAATTGGAGATAAGAGTCACACAGACATTTCTACCAAGATTGGCTTTGAACTGTGATCCTTAGCTCCTGTTTAAGTAAGATTACAGGCATGATCCACCAGTACCCAGGCAAACCAGATTTTTAAGACACTCTTATTTTCAACAACCCAACAAGGAAAATAAGCCAGAAGTTGAGCTGTGGTTGAAATGTTATGGTGCAGTTGCCTTGAACAAAATTGGTCTAGGATGGGCACCAGGGTCTGAGCATCGTGGTTCAATGCCAGCCTGGGCAGGAACGTCTGTGAGACTCAACTACAAAAAAAATCACCAGAAGACTGGAAGTGGCATTGTGGCTCAAGGGGCAGAGTGCTTGCCTTGTGCTGAAGAGCTGAGGGACAGTGCCCAGTCACAGAGTTCAAGTTCCATAGCCAACAAAAAATGGTCCTGGACATGGGCAGGCCCTGAATTCAAGTCCTACCTAGAACCAGAACAAAATAAATAAATAAATTCATTAAAAATAAAAGAAGAAACTGTAAAATAAAAAGAAAATATGTGTTGGAAAAAAATAGACATTAAGGGAGTTGAGAGGTGTGATCAAGTTGGCAGAGAGTCAGCCATGAGATCAAGTCTAAGGTAGCAGCAGCACTGGCCTTTCCCACACAATCGTCTCCTTCCTCATTGACTACTTGAGCTGGGAACTGGGGGCATTGGTACAATTCCCCAAACCAGCAGCTCCTCCACCTGCCTGCAGTTCAGGCCAGGCTGCACATCTGCTGATATAGAGAAGGCTGGAAGAGGGAGGAGTGGAGGCAGGGCCTGCCTCTGCCCTGATACCACCCCTCAGTTAATATTAGTCTATTTCTTTGGTTTTCCTTTCTGTTTATTTCTGGTCTCAAACTAGGATGTGAACTCAGTATTTGCCACTTTTACTCACTGACTAGTGCTCAACCGACTGAGCCATATCTCCAACAATTAGAGATATTTCATTTTTAAAATTAATTGACTTTTAAATTTATTTACATATTGTGGGGCAGGCCTAGAACTTGAACTCTTGGTTGGGTGCTGTCCCTGAGCTTCTTGCATTAAAGGCTAAAACTCTGGCACTTGAACCTCAGCTGCACTTCTATCTCTCTATTGTCATTAATTTGAGATAAGAGTCACAGACTTTCCTGCCCAGGCTGGATTCAGATTGGAGCATTCAGATCTCAGTGTCATCAGTAGCTAGGGGTACAGGTTGAATCACCTGCACCAGCAAACCATGTTTTGTTTGTTTGTTTTCATTTTTTCTTTTTGTTTTTTGTTTTTCCCAGTCCTGGGGCTTGAACTCAGGGTGTGGGATCTGTCTCTGAGCTTCTTTTACTCAAGGCTGGTGCTCTACCACTTGGGTCAAAGTGCCCCTTCTGGCTTTTTCTGTTTATGTGATAAAGAGGAATCGAACCCAGGGCTTCATGCATGGTAAGCAAGCACTCTACAAATAAAACACATTCCCAGGCTCTGAATACATGGTTTTATTGAAACTCTCAATTTCTAAAAAATCAGCAAGATTAAAAAGGGAAAAAGAAGGTGAAACATGTCTTAAGCTATAGGCTGGTGGTTTGAACCTGAAACCCCTGATTCTGAGGAGGGTGAGAGCTGAAGGATTTGGGTTACGAACCACATAACAGCCTAGTTTTCGAGAACTGATTTGGAAAATCACCAGCACAAATGAAGTAGAAGTCGCATGCTGCTGGCTCATGACTACACAAGTCTGGAGGTTGGGATCTGAGAACCACCATTGGAGGCCACTTCTGGCAGGAAATTGCATGAGGTTTGAAAATCCAATAAAGATACAAAGGCAAAAAGTAGGGATGTGGGCAAAAAGTGATGATGGACAGAGCACTGGTCTGGAATAGATTAAAAACGAAAAGGAAAAAAGGAAAAACAGAAGAATGGAGTGGAAGTATGATTGATGAGGTCCTGGGTTACGAAATACAGTAATGTAAAAATGTAGTCCAATCCAAACACAAAAGGAGTAAATTTATTACTCATGGGTATATAGAGATATATTTAATGAGAGTACAGAAGGAATTTCAAATGTAAAAATGCCACAAAGGGATTTTTTTTCTCTTTCTTCTTTGGTGCTAGATGGGGACTCAAACTCAGGACCTGACTCTGGTTCATTGGCTATTAGTCTACCAACTGGGCCACACCTCCATCACCACATGCAAATCATCTCAGCTTCTCATGCTTCTGTTCAGCAGCACATGCATTCTTTTGATTGCCCACTGGGTTTGCAAATGACACTCCAAGGACAGCTCCAGCTGCAGCCTCTTGAAGAGGTAGGGGTAATTAGGGTCCCATAGCAAAATATCTTCTAAACTGAGTGGGGTGCCTCTTGCCTATGCTCTTGCTATAAAGAAAGTGAGGTGTGTGGGTTATGGTAGGAAGGCAGCTTAGACAGGGGGCAAAGAAACAAAAATTTTCCCTATCAAATGACCCCAGGGCTTAAGTAAGCACTATGTGGACCTACCTCCAGGCACTCAGCCTCTGGACTGACCACTCTCAGCTATCAATCCTCGGTTTGCACGGCCACAGCTGTCTGGAGGTTGGCTTCAGTATACCCCACTTTCCCCTGCTCTGTGCATTCTAATTGAGCTCCCCATGAGTGCATGAGTTACAAAGGTTGCAGTGTCCATGCTGCAGCCCCTCGGGTTTCAGGCTATGACTGTAGCCACTGCTTCAGATTCCCCTACATTACTGCTGCCTCTTTTTGGCTTTTGCCCTTTTGCATTTTTGGCTCTTTGCCCTCATCCCTGGCCTGTCAGAGCCAAAAAGGACCTCCAGGAGGACCCCTCCACACATGCATCAAATGTACCCTGGACTCCCAGTGACTCCTGGTGGTCAGTAGGACTTATATGAACACTAGGAGAGCCTGAAGATAAATGTTACACACACATGAAAACTAGTATGATGGCTTGACCTTCAAGGTCTCTAGAAATGGAGGTTTGACCCCCATAAATTTTGCTTCACTATGAATTTTCTATTTTCACACTTAACACCATATACTTTCCTTGTGCTTCCTTTATTGGATTTTGTCTTACTCTTTCCAAAGAATTATTCTAGTGCGGGTTGATACCATGTCTCTGGTGATGACACCAACAGACTCAAGAGGAAAAGGAAGTGGGACATGTAGTACCCATCCTTTCCAAAAGAGTCCACCACAGGTCAGAAAAGCAATTCTTAGGACAGTGGGCACAGTTTCTGCCTCCCTCTCTGAATCAGGGCTCAAGTTTGGAAAAGGATTTCAGGACACCTGAAGTATAGAATTATTGAAATACTGAATTATCTCCAAGACCAAAGAAACAACCACATCTTGTACATTGATCTCAAAAATATACCATGGAGTTCCAGTGAAAATGATTACTTAGATGAAGATAAGACACTGTTTAAAATACAGGGAGGGGGGACCAAGATGGCGACGGGGCAGTAGGGGAACGCCACAGCTCTCCCCAACCAAAAAGAGAGTTCAAGTTCCAATGCTAATCTCCCCAAGAGACCAACAACAACAAAAAGACGAACACTCAGAGAAAAACCGGAGGTGGAAAATAACAAAAAAAGAAAGAGAGGAAAAGAAGAATTTCAGAACAGAGAAGAGTGAAGACCCCTCCCCCAACCTTTACTGGCTGCGCGGCAGTGCGCCAAGTCGCCGGCCAGCCGGCCCGGCGGGGGCTGCCGGAGCCCCAGATACACAGGGGGCCGCCTGCAGATCACCCGCACAGAAGCCTCCTGAGGTACCGGCTTGCAGAACAACTGATCGCCAGGAACAGAGAAACCTACAAGCCGGGAGTCTCCACAAGGATCCCACCTCCACCACTCACTCTCCACCCGAGCAAAGAGGCTCCATCCCGCCAAAGCTACCCGGCAACGGCAGCACGACAAAGGGACCTATCTGCAGACCACCCTCGCAGAAGCTGCCTGAGGCACTAGACCCACCCGTTCGCGATCTCAACGACCCGGCGGGGACCTCCCGGGTCCCAGAGGCACAGGGGGCTGCCTGCAGATCACCCACGCCTGAGGCACCTGACCTGCCTGATAGCGATTGCAATGACCCGGCGGGGCCGCCCAGGTCCCAGAGGCACAGGGGGCTGCCTGCAGATCATCTGAGCAGAAGCCGCCTAAGGCACCGGTGTCAGACCCACCAGATCTCTACAACTCGCGAAGAAGCCGCCTGAGCGTGGACTCTGTGGACCCGACAGCTTCGATAGAGGCAGAGACAGAAAAGAATCACACAGAGCCATCACCGCCCAGCCCAGCCCACAACCACCCCAACTGAACTCAGATTGCAACAACAACTGATAATCTACACCACACAGAAACAACCAGCTCCAGGGTGAATACGCCATAGGGGACAGTGTATCCCTCAAAGGAGACCAGAGCTGGAGGGAATCCCCAGGGGACAGTGTATCTCTCAAGGGAGACCAGAGCTGGAGGGAATGCCCAGACCCTGACCTAGACTCCCTACCCCAACACCCGGACCACAGAACCCACTAAAACTGGGAACTGTTCCAGAGCTCCACCAGCCCATGGAGCACACTCCGCTGGCCAGGCCAGAGCAAGAGTGCCCCTGGAAGGGAGCTTAAATGCCCAATCCAGGAATAGCGCCCCTGGGTCAAGACTACAAACAGTAGAAGGAATTTGAACTGTATCCTCCAGGCTGCATAACCTAGGTGGTATACACATCAGCACAGGCCTAACGAGCGCGCTCCAGCCTGCATAACCTAGGTGTTATACACATCATCACAGGCCTAGTGAGCACGCTCCAGGTTGGGGCCAGAACCAGGCCTGGGGATCCAGTGCCTGAACAACACAACCAACTCCTCCCAACTGAAGTAAAAAGCTGAGCATACGCCTCAACAGAGGGGAGAAAATCAGGAAACAGCACTCCCCAGGAAGCACGCCCTTGACAACAAAATACCTGGAGGCCCAGGACAAGAGAAGCCCAAACCCCAACAAAACTCCACCCATATACTCTAGGCTGGAAATTGGGCAACACAGGCTGCCAGCACCTGATAGTAAGCAGGAGCTCAGGCGGATAAAGCGGCTCAGCAGTAGAGTGAGAGTCTTGGATGTATGAGGCCCTGGATCTGATTCCTCAGCATCACAAAAACAAAAAGGGTCAGACGTGGTGCTGTGGCTCAAATGGTAGGGTGCCAGCCTTGAGCTGAAGAGCTGAGGGACAGCACCCAAACCTAGAGTTCAAGCCCACAACCAGCCCAAAACAAACAAACAAACAAAAACACATCAGGAGCCCATAGCAGACTCCAGTATTTGGGAGAGTGCATCCAGAGCATCTGATCTTCCCAAGAGCACCCGTAGGAGCAAACACAAGCAGTCTAGGCTGCTCAACTCTTCCAAAGGCGGGAATTGCCAGCAATCTACAGCAGAGAGCTGAGAATCCTAAGTAGGTCAGAATAGCAGCTGGAAATAGGCTCCCAACAGAACCCGGATCAGGCACAGACTCTCTCTACCAATGCAGAATTAGCAACCAAGCAAAGACAGACACACCAAAACAAAATTGCAGAGCAGTCTCCTGAACCCCCATGCGAAAATCACAGAGAAAAATCACAAGGTTTACCACCACCCAGGAGAGCAAGCTCACCTCAAAAGCCATCAGCCATGCAGGGGAGAGCCCCAGTGGGAGCAAAGCTGGAATGGAAGACAAAAGCTACATCCAAGGGTTGCTGGAGGCAATGACTCAAGAAATAAAGCGAGAAATTGATCAGAAATTGAAAGAGCACAAGGATGAACTATCAAAAGAGATACAGGATATCAAACAAAATTTGGATGCAAAAATAGAAGCTGCACAAACCTCAGTAAGAAGTGAGATAAACGCCAAATTAGAGGTTATACATACTGAGATCAGTACTCTGAGAACCAACATTGAATCCATAAAGGGATCCATTTCCTCCATGCAAACCACAATAGAAGCCATGGTCAACAGAGTGAATGAAATGGAAGGTAGAGTATCAGATACAGAAGACAGAATACACCAACTGGACCAAAAAGTGACAGATATGGAAAAATCACTCAAATTAAACCAAAGGGAAATTCAAGAGGAAGCAGATAATGCCAAGAAATTTAACCTTCGCATAATCAGAGTGGACGAAGGTGAGGAATTCCAGAGCAAGGGAATGCAAGACCTATTTAACAAGATAATCAGCGAAAATTTTCCCCACCTCAAAAAAGACCATCTTAACTACATTACAAAAGCTTATAGAACACCCAACAAGCAAGATCCCAGGAGAAACACTTCTAGACACATTATAGTAAAAATGATAGATCTGAATAATAAGAAAACAATCCTGCATGCAGCAAAAATGAAGAAGCAGCTATATTACAACGGGAAAAAAATTACAATCCCTGCAGATCTCTCCACACAAACAATGAATGCAAGAAAAGCCTGGGAAAGCACCCTACGAGCCCTGAAAACCAATAACTGCCAACCCAGACTGATATATCTGGCAAAGCTAGCATTCACATTCGATGGAGAACTGAAAACTTTTAAAAGCAAAGAAAAACTAAATGAATACATGAACATTAAGCCATCATTACAAAGAATTCTAAGAGGGGGGACACAACCTGAAGAAAGAAACCAGGAACTGGGACCTGCCCCAAACAGGCATTACTCAAAGTCTAACTGAGCAAGCACAGGAGGAAAGGAAAGAAGAAAAACTTAGGAAAACGGAATGGCAGGGACAACAATGCATCTCTCTATACTTTCTCTTAATATAAATGGGCTGAATTCGCCAATTAAAAGAAAACAAACTGAGGACTGGATCAGAAAACAAAACCCATACATCTGATGCCTTCAGGAGACCCACTTCTCAGCCAAAGATACAAACAAACTCAGAGTGAAGGGGTGGAAAAAGATCTACCAATCAAATGCCCCCAGTAAGAAAGCAGGTGTAGCTATCCTGATATCTGACAAAATAAATTTTTCATTAAAATCAATACAGAAAGACAAGGACGGACACTACATTTTAATACAGGGAATAATCCAAGAGGAGGATATAACCATCATCAACTTATATGCTCCAAATATTGGTGCACCCAGATACATTAAACAAATGCTCTCAAACTTACAGAATAAAATAGATCCCAATATGATAATACTAAGAGACTTTAACACACCACTCTCACCAAAGGACAAGTCTACCAACCAGAGGACTGGCAAAGAAGCTACCGAATTAAGTGAGGCCATACTTCAAGCAGAATTAACTGACATCTACCGAGTATTTCACCCTAAAACAACACAGTACACATTCCTCTCAGCAGCTCATGAAGCTTTCTCCAAACTAGACCATATCATAGTTCATGCAAGGAACTTAAGCAAATACAAAGGGATCGACATAATCCCCTATATCCTATCTGACCACAGTGGAATCAAGCGAGCTATCAGTAACAACGCATACCGCAGAAATTTCTCTAATAGATGGAAATTGAACAGCACACTCCTTAACAATGCCTGGGTAACGGAAGAGATCAGAGAAGAAATAAAGCATTTCCTACAACTCAATGAAAATGAAAACACCTCACAAAGAAACTTGTGGGACACAGCAAAAGCAGTCCTGAGGGGCAAATTTATTGCCCTCAGTGCCCATATCAAGAAAATGGAGACAGACCAAGTAAATAATCTCATGTTGCAATTAAAACAGCTGGAAAAACAAGAAAAAATGGGACCTAAATTTACTAGACGAAGCCAGATAACCAAATTAAAAGCAGAGATTAACCAATTAGAAAATCAGAAAACCATAACCAAAATAAACCAAACAAAACCTGGTTCTTTGAAAAAATAAACAAAATTGATGGCCCGTTGGCTAGATTAATTAAAAAAAAGAAGAGTGGAAACCTATATTAATAGGATTAAGGATGTCACGGGAAACAACACGTACCCAAGATATCCAAACAATTCTGACAGACTACTTTCAAAAGCTATACTCTCAAAAGGAAGAAAATCTGGCAGAAATGGATACATTTTTAGAGAAATACAAGTTGCCCAAACTGAGCAAAAAGAAGTTAACCAATTAAATAAGCCAATATCCTATAACGAGATACAGGAAGCTATCAAAACTCTTCCAAAAAAAAAGCCCAGGACCAGATGGATTCACAGCAGAATTCTATAAGACCTTTAAACAAGAACTAATACCCATACTCCTCAAGCTCTTCAGAGAAACAGAGAAGGAGGGAGCTATCCCAAACTCATTCTACGAAGCCAATATCACACTCATCCCCAAACCAGGCAAAGACCCAAACAAAAAGGAGAATTACAGGCCAATTTCCTTGATGAACACAGGTGCAAAGATCCTTAACAAGATTCTAGCTAACAGAATCCAGAAACACATTAAAAAAATTATACATTATGACCAGGTAGGCTTCATCCCAGAGACACAGGGATGGTTTAACATACGTAAGCCAATAAATTTAATCCAACATATCAACAGAGCCAAGGTCAAGAATCACATGATTATCGCCACAGATGCAGAAAAGGCCTTTGATAAAATTCAACATTCATTCATGCTAAAAGCTCTGGAGAAAATAGGAATAGAAGGAACATTTCTAAAAACAATAAAAGCCATTTATGATAGACCAATAGCCAATATTATACTTAATGGGGAAAAGCTACAACCAATTCTCCTAAAATCAGGAACAAGGCAAGGATGCCCCCTGTCTGCACTCCTCTTCAATATAGTCCTGGAACCCTTAGCCAGGGCAATAAGGCATAAAAAGACATTAAAGGGATCCGCATAGGGAAAGAAGAAGTTAAACTATTCCTTTTTGCAGATGACATGATACTATACCTTCACGATCCCAAAAACTCCATCCCCAAACTCTTAGAAATCATAAATCACTTCGGCAATATAGCAGGATACAAAATAAACCCACAAAAATCAGTTGCCTTCCTGTACACTGACAATGTACAAGAAGAGAGGGAAATAAAGGGAGCAACCCCATTCACAATAACCTCCCAAAAAATAAAATATTTAGGAATTAACCTAACCAAAGATGTAAAAGAACTATTTAATGAGAACTATAAAAAGTTAAAGAAAGAAATTGCAGAAGACACTAGGAAATGGAAAGACCTCCCATGCTCCTGTATAGGCCTACTTAATATAGTAAAGATGGTAATACTTCCAAAACTAATATACAAATTCAATGCAATTCCTATTAAAATCCTAATGACGTACATCACTGAAATAAAGAAAACAGTCCAAAAATTCATATGGAACAATAAAAGACCTAGAATAGCCAAAACAATTCTAGGGGATAAAGACAATATGGGAGGGCTATCCATGCCAAACTTCAAACTCTACTACAGAGCTATAATAACAAAGACAGCATGGTACTGGCACAAAAACAGACCCGAAGACCAATGGAACAGAATAGAAGACCCAGAAATAAATCCACAGGCCTACAGCCAGCTGATATTCGACAAAGGAGCCAAAGACATACAATGGAAGAAACACAGACTCTTCAACCACTGGTGCTGGGAAAAGTGGGCAGCCACATGCAGAAAACTAAAAGTGGACTCCAGCCTATCACCATGCACCAACATCAACTCAAAATGGATTATCGAACTTAACATTAAACTTGAATCTCTGAAACTACTGCAGGACAGAGTAGGAGAGACTCTTGAACTAATAGGCACAGGAAGGAACTTCCTGAACAAAGTCCGAGGTTCACAACAAGTTGGAGAGAGACTCGACAAATGGGACTACCTTAAAATAAAAAGCTTCTGCACAGCTAAATCTATCACAACTAAGCTAGAAAGACAACCAACTAATTGGGAAAATATATTTACCAGCAATATATCAGGCAAGGGGTTAACATCCTGTATATACAGGGAGCTCAAGAAACTAATCCCTCCCAAACCTAACAAACCAATTACTAAATGGGCAAGGGAACTAAAGAGGGACTTCTCAAATGAAGAAATAAAAATGGCAAAGAAACACATGAGGAAATGTTCATCATCCCTGGTGGTGAAGGAAATGCAAATAAAGACAACCCTGAGATACCACCTTACCCCAGTCAGAATGTCCCACATCCACAAATCAGCCAACGACAAATGCTGGAGGGGATGTGGAGAAAGAGGGACCCTATTACACTGCTGGTGGGAATGTACTCTTATACAACCACTTTGGAAAGCAGTCTGGAGGGTCCTTAGAAAGCTAAAGATTGACCTCCCTTACGACCCAGTCATACCACTTCTAGGCATTTACCCTGAACAACAGGAACCAATATACAAGGACACGTGCACCTCCATGTTTATTGCAGCACTGTTCACAATAGCTAGGATATGGAAACAACCCAGATGCGCCACCACAGATGAATGGATCCAAAATATGTGGCATCTATACGCAATGGAATATTATGCGCCATTAGAAATGACAAAATAATGGCATTTGCAGGGAAATGGATGGAGCTAGAAGGAATCATGTTGAGCGAAATAAGCCAAGAACGAAGAGACAAACGGTACATGGTCTCCCTGATAAGCGGATGCTAAATCCAAAATGTTAGGTGATACGACAAAACTAACAGGACTTAAGAAAGAAAGAACTCCCACTCATCTGGTTGAACCACTACTAAATATCCCCATGCTGCTGATCACATATATGGTATATAACATGTGAACACCGTTATATGGTACAGACTGTGATAGACAATTTGCTCCAGGAAAGTTAGAATGAACTTGTGACTTTAAATGAACATCATTATTCCACAATACTGTGAAATTCTGGAAATTATGTAATCACTTAATCACAATAAAAAAAAAAAGAACCTTGGGGAAGGGAGGGAGGGAGGGGATGGTAGGGGGAAAACAATGGAGGGGGTAACAATGTTCAAGAGGAAGTGTACTCATTACCTCACTCATGTAACTGTAACCCTCTGTATAGTATCTTTACAATAGAATATATATATATGTATATATATATTATATATATAAATACAGAGAAACAATGGGAATGCCACTAGAATAGGCAGGGATAATTTGTGTGCAGAAGATATGGACAAGGGAGATGAATTGCAGTTGATTAACTGGGAAATGGACAGTGACAGAGAAGAAACTATTAAAGGCAATTAATGTGAAGATGGAAGGGGTGCCATGGAAATCTCAGATGGTGATTCTCGTGCAAGTAGTTATTCTTTGGCAAGTGATGATAGGAAACCTGAGCTTCCTAAGGCAAGACCTGGCTTTATTGCTTAGCTGGACTAAAACTGAAGATTCTCCTGCCTCAAGTTCATGAATTCTGGGATTACAGTCTTGCACTACCACATTCCTGTTTGAAACATTTAACTCTTATGCTAGATTATTGCTTTTTCACCTTTGAACATTATAAGCCTTACTTCGACATTTCTGGACCTTGCCATGAACATGTGTCTGAATTATGAGGAAAGGATAGTTCCAAAAGCTTCCCATACTGAAGTAAGGTTCCTTTCTGTCCACATCCCCTCCAGCATCTGTTGTTGTTAGAGTTCTTGATTTTTGCTGTTCTAACTGGAGTGAGGTGATATCTCAATGTTGTTTTGATTTGCATTTCTTTTATGGCTAGGGATGTTGAACATTTCTTCATGTGTCTATTGGCCATCCTTCTTTCTTCTTCAGAGAAGCTTCTCTTTAAGTCTTTCGCCCACTTATTTATTGGGCAGTTGTTTCTTTGAGGATTTGTTGTTGGGTGGTTTAATTTTTTGAGTTCCAAGTATATTTTAGATATGAGACCCTTGTCCATTGTATGGCTAGTAAAGATCTTCTCCCAATCGGTGGGCTTTCTATTGATCTTGCTAGCTATGTCATTTGCCCTGCAGAAGCTCTGCAACCGTATGCAATCCCATTTGTCCAACCTTTCTTTGATTTGTTGTGCTTCCGGGTCTCTATTCAGAAAATTTCGGCCTGAGCCAAGGAGACCTAAGGTTTCTCCTATTCCATCCTGTAATGTTTTCAGAGTGTCTGCTTTGACTTCAAGGTCTTTGATCCATTTGGAGTTGATTCTGGTGCAGGGTGATATATAAGGATCTAGCTTTAGTTTTCTACATGTAGTTAACCAATTTTGCAAGCACCATTTACTGAAGAGGCTGTCTTTCTTCCATTCTATTGTTTTAGCTCCCTTATCGAAGATTAGATGTCTATAGGTCTGTAGGTTCATTTCTGGGTTTTCAATTCTATTCCATTGGTCCTGAGGTCTGTTCTTATGCCAATATCAAGCTGTTTTGATTACTATGGCTTTATAGTAGAGTTTGAAATTTGGTATTGATATTCCTCCAGCAGTGTTCTTTCCGTTGAGGCGCGTTTTTGCTATTCGGGGTCTTTTATTGTTCCATATGAATTTTTGGATTGCCTCCTCTATTTCTTTGAAGAATGAGGGTGGAATTTTGATAGGTATCGCGATGTTTCTAACGCATTTATAAGATTATTTCTTTGTTGCTTTGTATGTCCCTCCCCCACAGTGTAACCCCCGCTTTCACTATATTTGATGTCAGTATAACATGTGGAGGAGATGGGGGCAAACAAGTCGTTTAAGGATTCAGGTGGACCTGTTGCAACAATGAGAAGTACAAAATGTCATGTCAAAACCAGCTTTACAATGTCGGTGGGGGGGAGTATAATTGGGTGGGGGGAGGGGGGAGGCTGGGAAGGGAGGTGAAGGGTAAACAAAGGAGGAGGCTGCAATGCTTGGTAAGAAATGTATGCATTATCCTGCCCATGTAATTGTAGCCCCTCTGTACAGTATGTTCTCAAATAAAATAAAATAATATTAAAAAAAAAAAGCTTCCCATACTGAAACACCTACCTTGGGTACCTGTCAACTCACTCTGCTCATCTGGCCTTTGTGGAGATGTCCCTTCTGCTCTGGTAATTAAGAGGTCTGCCAGATTCTCATCTGCTTACCAGAAGAACACAGAGGTGGAGGAATTAATATGGCAATGAGAAAGAAGAAGTTTACTTCACTGAAACTTCTGTTATTTGCCTTATTTTTGTTTGTCATGTTTACCTTGCTCACAGATTACATTCTTTTTATGGTATGATGGAGTAATACATTTATTTTCCTCAGTATTTAAGTTTAGTTATTTGTTTTCATTGAGACAAACTTCTGAGAAAGAACAACTAGCCTCATGTTCATTTCCACAAATGGATGTTTTGTTTCTCATATTCCCTTGTAAGAGAATAATTATTGGTCTGGAAAGTCAGGAAATAGAAATAGATTAAAACTTTTAACAAGACATATTTATTTGTGAAGTTAGTAGGCTTTGGATTTTTAGTCTAAACTGTGTGTGACTAGTATTCAGTCTGGTCCACTCAGATGACAAACTTTTGGAGGTTTTGCTTTATTTTCTTGGCAAACCATTAAACATTTCTTCAGAGAACATAAAAATCAGACTTTCTTCTCTTCAAAGAGTCCATTATGCTTCAGATAATTCATCTGTAATCCTCAGCCAAAATCCAGTGCATTTGCTTTTGATTTATTGGAGCAGTCTAACTGCCAAAAATAAGGGAAACCATGCAGCCTGTCTTCTCTGAGTCTGGATTACTTCCCACAATATAATGTTTTCCCTGTCTTTCTACATTGTTACAAATGGTATTCAATCATGCTCTCTGATGGATGAGTGGGGTTTGTGTGTGTGTGTGTATACACACACATATACATATGTGTGTGTGTGTGTGTGTGTGTGTGTGTAACCTCATATATATATGCCACATTTTATTGATCCATTCATGATTTAAGGTTTTTCTAGTTATTGGAAAGTGAGAGACATGAACCTTATCACCCGGTTTGTGGGCAGAGACATGAGCTCTTGGAGCAACAGTCCTGACCCTTGTTACTCTTTTTTATGGTCTGAAGTGGCAACAGCTGATCAAATATTAATTTGTTCATTTTTGTAAATTCTGGGACCTGAATTCAGTGCCAGTGCACTGTCCCTAAGCTTTTTTGCTTAAGTCTAACACAAAAACACTTGAGCCACAGCAACACTTCTGCTTTTTCTGGATATGTGGTTACTGAGGAATCAAACCAGGGCTTCATGCATGCTAGACAAGCACTTTATCACTGAGCCAGCTTCCCTGTCCAAGATTTTATTTTTTAAAACTAACATGTAATAGAACAAACTACATGAACAACTATATTACAGCAGGCAAACTCCTTGATTAGAACCATGACATCCCTGGCCAGAAACCTGGGACACCAGGTCTTTGCCATATATCTCCTATGCAGTGAGCTTTTATCCACTGATCAACATTTCATTGGCCTGAAAGGAAGCAGAGTGATGTGTTGTGAAACATGATCCAAGGAGACAGAGGGGGCCTCATTCCTCAATGTCAACACTGAGGATGAGTATTCACTAATCCTAGACCCTCGGGGAGGGGTTGTGCTAGTGGACACCAAGTATAAATTGTGTGGGGTCATAATCCAATGGGAAGATAAGCTAGGCGATTAAGAGATATAACCTTATTGAGAATCACATGGACTCCAAAACTGTGAACTAAAAAAGATCTCTTTGGTTTGATGTTCTTGTTCTAACTTCCTTTTTCTGTACTCTGGCTTCTAAAGCCAGCTCTCATGTGTGAACTCTTCATATGCAATAAAATAAGCCATAAATAAGGCCAAATAATTGGTAATCTTATGGAAGTGAGCCAGGCATAGAATGGCTGTCTGGAGTTTCTTTTCCTATATGAGTTATGAAAATTGACTTATTCCTGAGATACAGAGAACATGATCTATGGCTGAGGGTATTGCTGCTGGATATCACCTTAGAGATCACATTTCAACACGTGGATATAACTATAAGAGAAAAAGTGACCAAGACTTTCATGTTCCCAAAATTATTGCCATAATGAGTGAGTCTGACACATGACATCCCATGACTGTATGGAGCAAGTGAACATTCTTTTGTTTTTAAAACATGTAGTATATACATATATACATGCTTATACACATTACACTGACGTTAACTTTGTCCAAAGTTTTCATTTTGGTTTCAGACGAAAGTGTTTGGATTTCACCATTCCAGAAACAGTCTCTCTCTGGGTGAGGATGTGAGAATGGGTCGAAATGATGACTTCCTTCTGTGTTTCTCTGGCAGTGCTGAAAACCAGACCAAAAGCTTCTGGTCTTCAGGTAAACAAATTGTTGATAGAGACTCCCTTCTCAAGAGATGCAATCGTCATGAATAGTGCTCACTGTACACAACAGTTTTACTTCCACAAGTGCCCAGAGCACACGAGCGAATGCTGGAGGGCACAGATGTGGGTGATTCTCCTTTAAGAGGGGCAGAAGGGATGAACACAGTGGCAGGAAACCTGTTCCTCAGCAGAAAGCCTTGCAAAATCTGAACATGACCCTATGTGAGGCTGGCTATTTGAGCACAGTCTTGGACAGGTCATGAGCATCTGAAGAGTGTGGAATGTTCTGCTAAGCCAAAGGTTGACTAGCAGCCTCTCCTTGGGGGAAAAGGATGGTCTAAAAGTAAACACTTATTAGAAATCTCACTAAACCTTGTTTTTTATATTAAGTCAGTTCTTCAAGGCAGAGAAGTGAGAATGGATAAAGGAGAAGGGTCCTAGGACCACTGAATTTTCCCATCTTAGAGCATCATTTTCTTTCTCAAAATACAGTAGAGAAACCACAGCTTAATCCCCCAGTCAAGCAGGAACTATATTTTCAACACAGTATATGCCAACATGTTCAGGTTCAGAGAACCCAGTGATAGTGGTTCCATTATATTCTCCACAGTAACTTTTCTCTTTTGTGAGATCGGGTCTAAGTAGGCCTTTGGGCTAAGCTACATGTGTATGCGGATCAGAGGCATATACCAGCATGCCTAGCTTCGTTACTACTTTTTATGTTTTCTGCCTTTTCAAGGTCAGTCAATAGCTCTAACATGGCTCTCTCCCATTTGTCTTCTATTCATGCCCTTACATGGTTCTCTTCGTCTGGTCTAACTGGAGCCATCTGTCTCTAGCCATCATACTGTTATGGTGGCCCATCTTGCTTCTTTCAAGCTAGCTCCATACACATCTGATTGTTACTAGGGAGTCTTTCCTGACTTGTGCTTTTCTCTTTTCAAAATGCCTGATTGTGCAGGACATTGAAAGGAATTCCTGAATTTTCTCAAGAGTGTAAATGACTAATTCAAGGCTGTTAACAGTTTCCCACTTAAACACACAAGTAGTAGGCCAGGATTGGTGGCTCACATCTGTAATCTTCGATACTTAAATCTGGAGGATGGTGGTTCCAAGTCCAACCTAAGCAGAAAAGTCTTGAGATCCCACCTTCAAAATAATCACAAAAGAAGGGCTGTATGTATAGCTTAAAGTGACTCTACAATCTGAGCAATAGCTGTCATAGTATAGGTCACTTTGTGCTTCTTGTACCACAGGGTCTTTAGTCCCAGGTTTGTACTAATAGCAACTCTTTAATTCCAACTTTGCGTATGTGAGTGTATGTGTACAACTTTACACACTCATGCACTTTTTGTGTACATTGAGTATTAATTAAGGTGCAGGTGCTTATGTTGCAGAGACTTCAAACAAATTTGAATCTTTCCAAATACAATGAACCATCAAGAATTCTACCACTGTCATTATTCAGTACAAAGTTTCCATTTCCAAAATGCCATTTCGCTAGATGGTGTTTATCTATCCAAATTTACTTAGTCTTTCCTCTAGTTGACCCTCATCCTTCCATACCATTGTACATCCATACACTCCCCAGATTATTGCTTATAATGATCATACCATGTTCCTGAAATAAGGATTCTTTAGTGAAAGAATTAGCATTTAATTGTTAGCAAGTCACCTTCTTCAGTAATAACTCACAACGAGCTTAAAGTTCTACCCTTAATTTGGTCGGGCTAGGTGGACACAGCATAATAAAATGGACAAAACATCATTTCAATGTCAGGTAGAGCACTATGGGACCTGACCTCATACCAATTTGTGCTAAACATGGCCCTCACAGGTGAGGGCAGAATACCTTTTTGTCCTTGTGGGACTCCTGAATTTCAGGGAAGCAGGACGCTGAGACTGAGCCCAACCCTTACACTTCTCAGATTGCTGGCCAAGTTTCAGAAAAACTCAATAATCTGCTCAAGGAAGGTATGCCAAGGTACAGGTGAAGAAAAGACAGGAGCTAAAAATTTGGCATGGGATTTCTGAGAAGACACCTTTATACTTACTAAGAACTTAGGGCTTTTATAAATGGCTCAGGATTGGTTGTGGTCAGACAGTGTGGGTATGCAAGCCAATGAGGGGACTGGCAATTTCAATACAGTGTCATACAATAGTGACAAAAAGAGAATAACCCCAAATGGGGCTTCACTAATCATCTACCTGATATCAAAGTATTGTGTCTGACCAGTACTGAGTGTGAACCTGGACTGCTGGGCATAGGACATAGGATGTGAATTGAGTTATAAATGGAGGGATGGGTTGATGAAAATAATTGTCAAAAGCAACAGTACACTCACATCTACCGGGGATCAGTCATAAAGGGACAGTGCACTCAACCATATGAACCCATTAGCACTGCTCATTCTTGGTTGCTGGCCAATCACTTCCTGGCTTATCAAACAGCATGCCATGTGGCAATGGTTTGGTGGACACAGAGGGCTAGCATATAAATATCAGTGAATACCTGGCATGGTAGTGGAGAGAACCAAGTCTTGGCCACCCTGCACTGCTCATTCCCAAGGTTCTCAGCCTGTTAGCTCCTTGTGGCAAACTCACTTCTCCGATGGGAACAGGTGCTGCCTGCAGGCCTCCCTGTTTTGCGCTCCAGGTCTCAAAAGTCCCCCAAAGGCTGGTCTAAAAGTGTGGGATCCTAATGCAGGCAAAGCCCAAGTGTTGGAAGTTCCAATTCATAGCAGTGACAGGGTGCTGCAGAGCTCTGTAATGTGTTGTACTTCCAAGGGAAGGAGGCACTGACTGTTGGTACATGAATGCAACAGGGTTTCCTGATCCTCCCTGCCCAACAGCAGCTGTTCTGGCTTGAGCAGTACAAAGGAATGAGGCATGAGACACCTTGGGGACAAGCACCCACCAGTAGAAGGGTGGCTAGGGCAGGTACATCTACAAAGAACAGTGCCAGTACTGGGGGCTGTGCTCTTTTATCAACTTCTCCACATTTCACTTTTCAAAAACATCTTAGACTTTAGAGTAAGTTTCAACCTATGGACAATTTACATTAGTGTTTCTCTGGACTGTCCCAGCTCTCCCTCAATGCACATGTCATAAAACATATGAATCAAAGCCAGAACATTTCGACTGAAGTCAGATTAGTCACTAAACACAAACCCTATGCCAACCTCACCATTGCCTACTTCTGCCCACCCTTCTCTCACTCAGGAGTCTATCTGGCCCTGCAGATTCCTGCTCTCTTTCCCTTTGAGGAACAAAAGTGCCCACCATACCTCCATGGTTAGACATCGTGAAGGGTTCCACTCAGCATTTGCTGTCTTTGTAGGCATACATTGTCGAATGTCAACAGACTCTTCCTCTTTGCCAGCAGTCCACAGAGCAACATATGCTACAGTCATCTCAGCGAATCTCACTGGGACACGAGTTCACCAAGCTTACACTTGTTCATGGTACTCGTGTTAGAAGTCAGAGTCTTGTACTTAATAGGTAGGTGACCTATACTCCAATTTTGTGCTGGTCATTTTTAAGTTGTGATCTTGCTTCCTATCCAGGTAGATGCCAGGGCCTGGACTCACCTATTTTAAGCTTCCTATTTTAATGAAGTTGATATGCATCCCTAGCTTAAGAGGAGATGTCACCCACTTTTTGGCTTGGGTTGGCCCTGAATAATGATCATCCACATCTCAGCATCCTAAATAGTTAGGATTACACAGGCGACTCACAGCTCCAATGTGCCTTCCTTCTCAACACTACCCACTCAGCAATGACTGACAGTTTTCTCTCCTGTTACTCTTACCCTCTGGAATTTCAGAGAAGAGACACACATTTTCTTCTTCATTGTACTCTAATTGCTCCCAAGATTGCCTGAAATTGTACTGTCTATCTCCCCTCATTGTAGGCTCCATAAGGAAATGATACCCCCAGATCCTGGATGTTTATGCATGAGGAGGTAGGTCCCAGTGACACAGAGGTAAACTTAGTTATGAACCCCAAAGGGAAGTCCTGCTACTCCATCTGTGGGCTGTCAGTTCCTTCTGCAACTCCCTCAGCTACTCCCTCAGCTACAGTCATCCTCCATGCACTCACCACACTGATGGGTATGAAGACAGCATCATGCCAATTGGCCAGGTCAAACTCCGGGCACCCAGTGATGGAGCTGGAGGAGTTGCACTTGTCCCCCTATCCAACCTGACATCCAGTCCCTCCCTTCAACAGGGTTCAATCTCTGTGGATGCTCCTCTCTACAAACTCTCTCAGTCTCTCTCTAGAAGTAAGGAACAGGTATATGTAATTGAGAAAAAGCAAACACAATCTCTCATCATGAATGGGCTAATTTAAATAGTGAAAAAACCCACAAATTTATACTGAACCCCTCTCCCCACTTCTTTTATTTATGTACAAATCTCGAGGCTCCTCATGGGAGGAATGGCCTCCTGGGAAGGATCACAGCACTACCTGAACCAAATAGATTTGATGAAATGTCCCCAGAGAACACACTGGATACTCTGAGTAGAACAACACACAAACCACAGATTTTAAAGAAATTGTCTAAAATAATTTTTTAACCAAGGTACTCACAGATGCCCCTCCCATAATCTTGGGAAAGATAACAGTAGAGCAGCCATCTGGATCCTGTCCAAAGTGGTTATAGGGTGTTTGGAACCAAGCGATTTCCTTGGCCCAATCCACATCACAAAGAGGCAATATGGATGCTCCTACTCCAATGGCTGGGCCCTTTACTGCTACAATATTAGGCTTCTTAAACTGAATGAAAGTATTCACTAAATTTCTAAATTAAAAAATATAAATGGGGAACAAGTAATAACATTGCATGTGTGAGCAGATGACAAAAATCTATTCTAGATTGCAAGTTGCCAAACAGAAAACGTGCAAATCATAAAAGCTAAGATTTGTTAAAAAGCCTTCTCCCAGAAAAGGTAGACTGTGGATCTACTGGTTGCATGCCTGGATATCACGCAAAGGTGGCTGCTCCCACCGGTTGTAGATGACATAGCCAGAAGTGCTTTGGGTATTTACAGTGGCTCTTGGCCACTCTGACCATTATATGTAGCATTTCCAACTTTCTCTTTGAATACCCAAGGATCATACTGACTTTAGGGCGTTCTTGTGTTGAAGAAAGAAAATTCAGAGTGAACTTGGCACCAAGATTGTCTGGTAGTGACTAAATGGTATTGACTAAGGGTAATAACCTGCCCCTGCTAGGAGACTTTACACATTGAATCTGGAAACAACGGGTATTTTCTAAGGTCTTATAAACTGAACTAAATTAACTTAGGGATATGGAGCTAGGCTAATTTAAGACATGAGGTTGGAAAGAAACATCATCAAACATCCCAATGCCTGTATCCCATTATGTGTTGGTGGATGCTACTGGCACAGGAGATTGGAGAGCAAAGCAGGCTTGGGGGAAGGTGGCCTTTGCAGGGGACAAGAAATTGACACAAAGCACAGCCAATGCTTTGTTGGAGTTTGTTTTTACAAGCTTTGTAGTTCCAGGGAGGTTGATGCTTTACTATATAGGGAATCTGCTTCTTCCTCCCCTGCCATATAGCTGATTCTGTTTTCAGAGGTGGTTTCTTGTTCTGATTTCACACAGTAGAGGAAAGCATGAACTTATACCTACATATATACAAAGTGATTCTTTTTATGTAGTTTGATTCTGACCATTGAAGAACAACTACAAGTTTTCATATACAGAGTTCTAAGTCAGGGCTTTACTGAAAACAGCCATTGAGACACTTCCTACTAATTCCCCATCCTCTGAACACTATCAAGATGGAATATAGTCCTGCATCTCCCCTTGCCCCCATGTACCTCCCCACCACAAGTCCTGAGGGTTGAACTCAAGATCTGTTTAGTTGGCTGGCATTTGACTATTTGAATCACACTTCGAGTCCTATCTTCACTAAGCACATGGAGGCTCAATTTTTACAGAGATTTCTTTTTTGGGGGAGAGGGTCTGGTCGTAGGACTTGAACTCTGGGCCTGGGCACTGTCCCTAGCTCTTCAGCGCAAGGCTAGCGTTCTACCACTTAGGCCACAGCGCCATTTCTGGCTTTTTTTCTTTTTGCGTATGTGGTTCTAAGGCATCAAACCGAGGGCCTCAGGCATGCCAGGCAAGTGCTCTACCACAGAGCCACCATCCCAGCCTTTAACAGACTTTTCAAATTGAGCTTTCCAAGATTGTCTGGATGGATTTTAGACATTTGAGTAGCTAGGATTACAGATGTGAACCACCTGTATCCCTCTAGATTATATTGTAAGGAGGGAGGTTGGGAGGTTTATAAAGAACACAGGAGTACAGGGCTTGCAGAAGAAGATTCCAGCAACTGGTGTGAGGTGTAGTCCATTAGGTGAGGCCGACCTCATCTCAACTTTGCCATTTTCCCCCAAGGTTAGTACTGTTTTTACAGTGCAAGAATTAATTATTTTAAATTAGCAAGCTACACTAATATCTGAGTATTCCAAATGAGATGGCACAGGCCTTGTTAGAAAGTTCACACTGCGGTTTAATGATAAATCTGTGGTGCATAAAGACATAAGAATCAAAAACTGTCCACTATTCCATGCTTTTCCCATGATATATTTGTACATATATAAAAAATTCTGGTCTCAAAGTCTATGATGAAAATCAATACCAGGATTGATACAGGGTTGATACATTGTTTTATAACTGCAATTTCTATTTTTGCCTGGTGTGATAATAATGTCAAATGAAGTTATGTCTCTGTTTTAGAGATCCATGCTAAATTTACCATCAGCCCTCCTCAGAGGAAGAGTGCCATGATGATGTGTGAATTCATTTGTAAATATGAGTTGAACAGAAACTCAATTTGTTAAAACACAGCGACCCATCAAAGCTCTGTAGAAATGACCTGTCAGGAGAGACCTCTCCAGGCCACAAAGCTGTAGTTTCATGAATTACAAAAATCCAGCTGCAGTATATCTAGCGGTAAGAGATCATGATGGACCTAAAGAGGAAAATGTGTACAACTTTGTTAAGTATATATAGGGTTTTGTTTGCTATCCATGGGTCTTGAACATAGGGCCTGGCGACTGTCTCTGAGCTTCTTTTTTATTGTGAAAATACCATACAGAGGGGTTACAATTACATGGGCAAGATAATGAGTACATTTCTTATCAAGCATTGTTGCCTCCTCCTTTGTTTCCCCATACTATCCCTTCCCTTCTCTACCCCACACACCCTCCTACCACCACCACCCCACCCACCCCAGTCCCTCACCCGACCAAATTTGTAAAGTTTGTTTTTCAACATAACGTCTTGTACATCTCATTGTTGTAATGAGTCCAACTCTAACCCAATTTAAACGATTTGTTTTTTTCCCTTCCCCTCCACAAATTATATAAACATCAAATACAGTGAAAGCAGGGCTTATACCATGGTGGAGGTACATACAAAGCAATAAAGAAATCATCTTTTAAGTATGTTGGAAACAATCACAAGAAAGAAAAAAAGACATTTGAATCCTTATCTTGGAGTTCATTTGAACTAACATCAACTTGTCTGACAGTTTCTGTTTGTCTTAGACATATACTAGTTATTGCAAATAAGGGAAACTATGGGACCTATATTTCTTTGGGCTTGCCTTACTTCACTTAATATAATTTTTTCCAAGTCTTTCCATTTCCTAACACATGGGACAATGTCATTCTTTCTGATGGAGAAATAGAATTCCAAGGCTAGTCTTCTACCGAGTTCCAACAACACTTCCAGTTTTTCTGAGTAGTTTATTGGAGATAAGAGTCTTATAGACTTTTTTTTTCTGGGCTGGCTTCAAACTGCAATCCTCAGATTTCAGCCCCCTGAGTAGCTATGATTACAGGCATGAACTAACAGGCTCCTGGTTTATATATCTATATCTATATCTATATCTATATCTATATCTATATCTATATCTATATCTATATCTATATCTATATCTATATCTATATCTATATCTATATATATCTTTAAGAACTTACAATTAAAGCCCACAAAGATTAAAAGGTGCACAATGCAGTATACTCAATTTTTATTTTTTCCCACTGGTTCATCGGTTAACTGAGTTAAAGATTTGCCGCAAAATTAGTTTATGAAGACAGAATTCCTTCTGCAAAGACCCTTGACATGGTTAGATAATAAGTCAGACCCTCATAGAAGGGAGTAGGAATTGTCTCGGAAAACCAGGCAACAAGATCTGAATTAGGAAGTAGTGTGCTGCCTTCCTCAGCTTACTCAGCTTTATTATCTGAAGAAGGAAGGATTGAGTGGGAAGAGGTCAAGTTCTAGGGGCAGTTTTGGGGTTTATTTTGCTCTCTCTCCAAATCCTCTAGTACCGGACTGCTGAGTAATAGCCTCTTCCTTTGAAAACTCCCCACGTTATCTCACTCTATCATGAGAGGAGATCTCACTTCTGTGGAGAGGAGCTTGCTTTTGCATCCTTCAGACACATAGTCTGCAGACATCAAAAGACCAATGCTACAAATGGAACCCAAGCTACTCAGTTTTATAAATGATGTAAGGGCCATTTTAAATGAATCTGCAAACTGACCATCATCAATCCAATAGTTGAAATAGCAGCCCTAGACAGTGGATGATGTAAGATGTTATTTGATCTGCATTCTCACTTCCCTTCCTTTCCATTTTGGATATTTGCCACAATGTGGATCTTAGCATCAAAAAGTTTAAGAAATTGAGACATGACCCCAGAGAAATAAGCAAAAAAAAATATACAGAAAGATTGTTTTGTGTAATGTCCTCTTAGGCAAATAAAGTTTTTTTAAATAAAATGAGTAAGAAAGAAAAAGGTTAAGTGAAATTGATTTAAATAAGTATTTTTTCTGATTCTCCCATATTCCATTAAGAAAAATTCTCGTGACAAAAATAGATTCACTCAAAGCAGCAATAACGCAGGTTTTGCAGAAGCACAATGTTTCTGTTTCCTATAATATCAGCTGAACCTTCTATGGGAGCCAGGAGAAGAACATGGCAGTGGGACGCTGGTAGAAAAAGTAGGAGTGAGGATCTGATGAAAACATGCATCGAAACTCACCTAAAAGTGCAAGAGATGCGGTTTCTGCTTAACTATATGTATCTATCATTTTTCTTTTTCTAATCCCAGTTCTACAAGCCTCAGCCACTGTCAAGGTCAGATGTACAAAGTCACCACAGAAGACAATGGTGTGTGTGTGTGTGTGTGTGTGTGTGTGTGTGTGTGTGTGTGTGTGTGTGTGTGTGTGTGTGTGTGTGTGTGTGCGTGCGTGTGTGTGTGTAAAAAGTGAGGCTTAAAGTCATGCAACATATCCTAAACTATGGTTTAACAATAAGCAGTGTCCACACATTGATATGAGGTTTTGAAAGTCTAGAGCAGAATTATATCCACTGATTAAGGTTTATAATTTCAAGTCAAGTAATAAGGCAGTGCCTTCTAGTACTACATCACAAAACTCCAATTAAAGAACCCAGAATAATAATGGGATTATAGCATTTCAAACCACAGGCATGTTATTCTGGGGAATAATAGAGATGAGGAAGACTGAGGTCCCAGGCTAGTCTAGGCAAAGTGTTAACAAGAAGACCTTATCTCAAGAAATACTTCTGGCTAGGTGGTTCATGCCTGCAATCCCAGCTCTGAGGGAGGTGTATGGACTCAATGCCCCAAAATTACTTTAAATACTGAAAACAAGAAGGGGGCTGGTGGTTTGGTAGAGTGCATGCCTAGCATGTATAAGGCTTTGAGTCCAATCAAACAACAATACTATAAAAAAGCAAACAAATGTAAGATGTGTTCATTAGATGGATTCTAATACCTATGCAAGAAGCCATAAAAGTACGGCTTCTTTCCACTCTATAAGAAATATTTTGAATTTGGTGAAGTTATGAGAAGTGTGCAGCACAAGTTCTATGCAGCTGTACATTATCTATACAGCACTCTTAATCACCATGCCTGAGACTTGCTGGATTTCACTTAGACTTAAAATCAGTTATTGGCCTCTGGTAAGCAGACATTTATGTCAGACCCATAGAAAGAGCAGATAAGTTGATTGAGTCAATTGAGTTAAATGATAGACATCTGGAAACAACCTGCTTAAACTGTATACAAAGGAAAACCACCAACACTAGAACTTAATATTTGGTTATTCCCAGTGCAAATTGAGATGTGTGCAGTTGTAGAGCTTTCCTGGCCTTTGCATGCTGGCTTTTCAGATACTACTCAATGTGCATGCATAGAAAGCTTCATTGCTGTGTGCTCTGCCACAACACTAAGACCATTAGTGTTGTAGGATGATAGGGAAACTCCTCACAGAACACAACATAGCCATTGTTATCTTGCACGAATAAGAAAGCTGTCAAGCTGGGCACCAGTGGCCCATGACTGTGAACCTAGCTACTCAGGAGGCAGAGATCTAAGTATGGCAGTTAAAAACCAGGCTGGACAGGAAAGCCCTTGAGATACTTATCTCTAATAAACCACCAGAAAACTAGCAGTGGCACTATGGCTCAAGCGATAGAGAACTAGCCTTGAGCCGAAGAGCTAAGAGACAGTTCCTAGGCCTAGAGTTCAAGACCAATGACCAACAAAACAACAAAAAAAAAAGAAAGAAAGGAACAAAGAATAAAGAAAGAAAGAGAAAGAGAGAGGAAAGAAAGAAAAGAGAGAGAAAGAAAGAAAGAAAGAAAGAAGGAAAGAAAGAAAGAAAGAAAGAAAGAAAGAAAGAAAGAAAGAAAGGAAGGAAGGAAGGAAGGAAGGAAGGAAGGAAGGAAGGAAGGAAGGAAGGAAGGAAGGAAGGAAGGAAGGAAGGAAGGAAGGAAGGGAAAATTGAAAAACAGAAAGACACCTGTCAAGATGAGAGCTATGGCAAAGCTTCAGCCTCTGCAGATAAAGACATCCTGACCTGGGAGATGGCTCAAGGACAGAGGAATTGCTCTTAGTAAGAGAAAAATTTTCCACTGAGCACATACCACTACAATGCAGCAGATGCCCAGCACTTGCCTACTGCCCCAAGTCCGTGTGGCCAGAGTCATTAGCAGCCTAGCTGCCAAGTCCCCTCTGCTTACCACCTCCTGGGAACATTGTGGACCAGCTCAGAAGGAGGTTTCAGAAGAGCATAAAGAGCCATGCAGCAAAGCAGTGGTGCAAAAGCACAAAGCACATGTCTCTCACCTCTGGGTTTACAGTTATTCTCAGATGATTTGTGGATAACAAGACTTGGGGGAAGCTTCCTGAAATTACTCTGTATCCATAGGCACTCTTTGTCTGCCTCACACTGAAAGGCAACAACTTGTCTAAAGGCTGGTCTCCTCTGTTGCCAATAAATTCCTTTTCCCAGTCATCACTCCTGTAACAGACATATGTATGTTGGCTGATAGCACATCCTTGAATAGAGATGTACCTGCCAAGGTTTTGAAATCACAGTGGTCTGTGAAGTCCTATCACCAGTTGTCTTCCACTATCATCTCAGAATTAGACCCAAAGCGGGTTGCAATTCCAGGACTTATCAACAAAACACTGTCCATATGAGAACCTTGTCAAAGTCTACTTAAAGATACCTTTTAGTTTAATTCTATGTCTGACAGAATAACCACCCCCTACTTTTTTGGTCTAGGATATGTACAGCTCTAAACTGGGAGACTTTTAGAGAATGAGATTAGAGAGAATGGGTCTTCTGGACAGGATCTGCTATAGGTATGACAAGGTGGAAGGAAAAAGGAAACAGCGTAAGGAAATATGATTAACAAGGCCGAAGTGGTCAAAAGAAATCTCTCCAATGCAAGAAGGTCCTTCTGACAAACCTGTTCTTGTTGGGCCATGGCCTGGTATGGTGGTGCCACTATAGACTCTGGTCCCATTAGAGCAACATACATGTCAGGGCTTCTTCATTCCAGGGCCTAGGATGACTACGAGAAGTTCATTCCCTGTTCCTACCTCTGCTTTCTAAAAGGGTACATACATCAAGGGGCTCTCTTCTTTCCCGCTACAAACATTCTACCAGTGTTCCCTCATGACACAACTCTTCAGTGCTAATCTGGGTTTTTTTCCATGAGTCCTAATATTTTGTCTTCTGAGCCTAACATTTGTTTTTTGTTTTTGTTTTTTGTTGATATTTTATTTTTTTACATTTTATTTTTATTTTATGTTTTTTCTTGCTGCAAAAATTAATTTTATTTAATGTGCAAATACTATACAGAGTTGTTACAATTACATAGGCAAGATAGTGAGTACATTACTTATCAAGCATTGTAGCCTCCTCCTTTGTTTACCCTTCCCATCCATTCCCATCCTCCGTGCCCCCCACCCAATCCCCCTCCCACAAGTTGTAAAGTTCGTTTTTGACATGACAAATTGTACTTCTCATTGTTACAATAGGTCAACCTGTATCCTTATTTGAATAACTTCTTTTTCCCCTGCCCCTCCACAAATTATACCGACATCAAATATAGTGAAAGCAGGGGTTATACTGTGGGGGAGGGACATACAAAGCAACAAAGAAATAATCTTATAATTGGGTAAGAAACAAATGCATGAAAGAAAAAAAAAACATATAAAATACATATCTTAGGGTTCATTTTCCAAACATCTCCTTATCTGACCTTTTCTGCTTGACGCATATATATACTAGATATTGCAAATAAGGGAAATCATGGGACCTATGTTTCTTTGGGCTTGGCTTACTTCACTTAATATAATTTTTTTGAGTCTTTCCATTTCCTAACAGATGAGGCAATGTCATTCTTTCTGATGGAGGCATAGAATTCCATTGAGTATATATACCACATTTTCTTGATACATTCATCTACTGAGGGGCATCTGGGTTGGTTCTAGATCTTAGCTATGGTAAATAATGCTGAAATAAACATAGTTATGCTGGTAGCTATAGTGTGGTCTTGTTTGTAAACATTTGGGTAAATGCCCAAAAGTGGGATTGCTGGGTCATAGGGGACTTCTATGTGGTGTCTTTTGAGGAACCTCCATACTACTTTCCAAAGTGGTTGAACAACTTTACACTCCCACAAACAATGAAGTAAGGTTCCCTTCTGTCCACATCCCCTCTAGCAACTATTGTTATTAGAGTTCTTGATTTTTGCCATTCTAACTGGTGTGAGTTGGTATCTCAATGTTGTTTTGATGTGCATTTCTTTTTATGGCTAGGGAGGTTGAGCATTTCTTCCTGTGTCTATTGGCCATCCTTCTTTCTTCTTCAAAGAAGTTTTTCTTTAAGTCTTTAGTCCACTTATTTATTGGGAAGTTGTTTCTTTAAGGATTTGTTGTTGGGGGATTTAATTTTTTGTGTTCGAAGTATATTTTAGATTTGAGACCCTTGTCCGTTGTATGACTAGTGAAGATCTTCTCCCAATCCGTGGGCTTTCTATTGATCTTGCTAGCTATGTCCTTTGTCATGCAGAAGCTCTGCAACTATATGGAATCCCATTTGTCCAACATTTCTTTGATTTGTTCTGTTTCTGGGTCTCTATTAAGAAAATTTCGGGCAGCGCCAAGGAGACCTAGGGTTTCTCCTATTCCATCCTGTAATGTTTTCAGTGTCTGCTTTGACTCCGAGGTCTTTGATCCATTTGGAATTGATTCTGTTACATGGTGATATATAAGTATCTAGCTTTAGTTTTCTACAAGTAGTTAACCAGTTTTTCCAGCACCATTTACTGAAGAGGCTGTCTTTGTTCCATTCTATTTTTTTATCTCCCTTATCGAAGATTAGATGTCTATAGGTCTGTAGGTTCATTTCTGGGATTTCAATTCAATTCCTTTGGTCCTGAGGTCTGTTCTTGTGCTAGTAACAAGCTGTTTTGATTACTATGGCTTTATAGTAGAGTTTGAAATTTGGTATTGATATTCCTCCAGCAGTGTTCTTTCCGTTGAGGAGTGTTTTTCCTATTCGGGGTCTTTTATTGTTTCATATGAATTTTTGGATTGCCTCTTCTATTTCCTTGAAGAATTAGGTTGGAATGTTGATAAGTATCACATTGAATTTGTAGATAGCCTTGGGAAGTATTGCCATTTTCACGATGTTAATCTTTCCAATCCAGGAGCATGGGAGTTTTTCCCATTTTCTAAGTTCCGTTTTTATTTCATTTTTCGTTTTTGAAGTTTTCATCATAGAGGTCCTTCACTTCTTTGGTTAAGTTAATTCCTAGGTATTTTATTTTTTGTGGGGCTACTACAAATGGAGTTGCTTTCTTAATTTCAGCCACACTTTTCTAACATTTGTTACCTTTTCCTCCTTTTGGTGCTGGGGACTGAACAGAGAGTCTTGTGCATGCCAGGGATGTACTCTACCTTTGAGTTGCATCTTCACCCAGAGCTTTGTGTATCATACTAGTCAAGGACTCTATTAAGTATTTGATACAATTACCAAGGTACATGAGAATAAGGGAGATGCTGCACTTAGCATTTGGACAAAATAATCACCCTGTCTATAGGAGTCACCTCAATGTTGGCTTGTGTGGCAATGAGTGCAGACCTCTGGCTGGGAGGAAACAAAAGCCATGCCTGAGAAATATATGGTGATCTACTTATATAATTATCAAGAAGAGTTTTCTGAGGGGTGAGGCAAGAGTTATTAATTGTGAAACAAGAACTACTTCGTCAAGAGTGTAAACTAATAATCCAAAGCCACCAGAAAAGGCTCATAAATGAGTATTTAAGAGAAAACAAAAAAATATTCTTAGTTATTTGTTGTTGGGGGAATTAAATTTTTTGACTTCCAAGTATATTTTAGATATGAGACCCTTGTCCGTTTTATGGCTAGTAAAGATCTTCTCCCAATCTGTGGGCTTTCTATTGATCTTGCTAGCTATGCCGTTTGCCATGCAGAAGCTCTGCAACTTTATGCAATCCCATTTGTCCAATCTTTCTTTGATTGGTTGTGTTTCCTGGTCTCTACTCAGAAAATTCCGGGCAGCGCCAAGGAGACCTAGGGTTTCTCGTATTCCATCCTGTAATGTTTTCAGAGTGTGTGCTTTGACTTCGAGGTCTTTGATCCATTTGGAGTTGATTCTGGTGCAGGGTGATATATAAGGATATAGCTTTAGTTTTCTACATGTAGTTAACCAATTTTGCCAGCACCATTTACTGAAGAGGCTGTCTTTCTTCCATTCTATTGTATCAAATCCTCAAAGAAACAACTGCCCAATAAATAAGTGGGCTAAAGACTTAAAGACAAACTTCTCTGAAATAGAAAGAAGGATGGCCAATAGACACATGAAGAAATGCTCAACATCCCTAGCCATAAAAGAAATGCAAATCAAAACAACATTGAGATACCACCTCACAACAGTTAGAATGGCAAAAATCAAGAACTCTAACAACAGATGCTGGAGGGGATGTCGACAGAAGTGAACCTTACTTCATTGTTGGTGGGAATGTAAACATGTTCAACCACTTTGGAAAGAAGTATGGAGGTTCCTCAAAAGACTTCACATAGACCTCCCCTATGACCCAGCAATCCCACTTTTGGGAATTTACCCAAATGTTTACAAACAAGACCACACTAAAGCTTCCAGCACAACTATCTTTATTGCAGCATTATTTACCATAGCTAAGATATGGAACCAACCCAGATGCCCTTCAGTAGATGAATGGATCAAGAAAATGTGGTATATATACACAATGGAATTCTATGCCTCCATCAAAAAGAATGACATTGCCCCCTTTGTTAGGAAATGGAATAACTTGGAAAAAAATATATTAAGTGAACTAAGCCAGGCACAAAGAAACACAGGTCCCATGGTTTCCCTTATTTGTAATATCTAGTATATGTATGAGTCAAGTGGAAAAAGTAAGATAATGTGATGTTTGGAAAATGAATCCTTAGATAGGTATCTTAATGTTTTTTTTCTTTCATGCATGTGTTTCTAATGCATTTATAAGATTATTTCTTTGTTGCTTTGTATGTCCCTCCCCCACAGTATAACCCCCGCTTTCAATATATTTGATGTCAGTATAACTTGTGGAAGAGATGGGGAAAAACAAGTCCTTTAAGTATTCAGGTGGACCTGTTGCAACAATGAAAAGTACAAATTGTCATGTCAAAAACGAGCTTTACAATGTCGGTGCGGGGGAGATGGGGAAGGATTGTGTGGGAGGGGAGGGGGGAGGCTGGTAAGGGAGGTGAAGGGTAAACAAAGGAGGAGGCTGCAATGCTTGGTAAGAAATATATTCATTATCTTGCCCATGTAATTGTAACCCCTCTGTACAGTATGTTCACAAATAAAATAAAATTTAAAAAATATTCTTAGTCACGGGCTGGGAAAGTGGCTCAGTGGCAGAGTGCTTTCCTTGCACGCATGAGGTCCTGGGTTCGATTCCTCAACCCCACATAAGCAGAAAAAGCCGGAAGTGGTGCTGTGGCTCAAGTGGTAGAGCGCTAGCCTTGAGTTGAAGAGCTGAGGAACAGCACCCAGGCCCAGAGTTCAGGTCCCACGTCCAGCAAAAAAAAAAAAAAAGAAAAAAAATATTCTTAGTCAAATACTGGTAGATATGCTAGGTGGGACCTCCATCACAGCTTGGCCTCAATCCTTAACCCACTGAGGAGTGAGAGTGCTTTGGCCAGACCTGCCTTCAGTTCTGACCCAGCAGCCTTATTGGGTTTGGGGATCATCCAACCTGATCAGTTCCAGTACTAGAGACCCAGGAATGTCAATTTGCTGGCCAACACCTACTCCCTAGGACTTCCACATTAGAAGCTCATTGCACTTTGATATGCCTTGGGGCAAGGACAGAAAACATCTTGCTTCTAGTCACAGATCACCCCCTGGGGAAGTTTACTTTCTAATGAGTGAGATCAGCTTGGCTTAAAGATCTGTACCCCACTCATCTCCACCCTACCAACCTCAGGCCTGGTAGAGGAAAGCTTAGGGAAATTACTATTTCCCAACTTTACTAGCAGCAAGGAACTTGCAACTCACCCAGTAGTATCTTTTCCTTAGAGCTTTCTAATAGTTGCTAAATTCCCATAGGTCCTGTTTCTGAATAAAAAGGGGCTTACAGGTTATTGGTGGCCATGCAGGAATGCCTGGCACAGACAACCTACCTGAAGCCTCACTGCAAGAAGAGTGAAAGATTCTGGCAAAAAGAACCCTTGACTGATGTGGCCTCCTGTGAAAACAGAAGTGTTCGACCTCTTCCTGGCCATTGTAGGTTCTAAGCAATTGAGATTTCCATCTTACTCATGTAAAGTAACCATACCCAATAGGCTAGCTCCATGCATCCCTTTTGTCCTTACAACTCCCCCTGGGCCTCAGATAGCTTTGAATGCTGGAAAAGTGAGTATGAGAATGGGTCATTGGGCCATGTCTCCCCTTCTCTCCTTCACTTGGAAGGACAGAATCAAGCAGTTCTTGATACACTATGGGGCTGGTCAGCTTTTCACTCCCTCAAAGAGCTAGACTCACTTCTGTCCTTAATGTTGCCAGATGCCTTGAGAAACTACCCTGGCAACCAAGATCTTGCACTCATCCTGTGAGTTCTGCTTCACTGTAAGCACAGGGATCGGGGTTCCTGCTACAGTTTCTGGAGAATGTGACTGCAATCCCTCTGATGGGGCATGAGACAAGAACCTATCATTGTGTGAAGGAGAAGTAGATGTGTAATGGCCAGTATTCATAACTGCCTTTTGTGGTTCCATTCCCAAAGAGGAATGTGTAATGGGTGGCAGGTATAGCCAGTCCTGTGTCAGAATGAAGGAGGAAGAGGCCCTGCTACCTCAGTGCCCAGACAAGCCTTGAACGTCAATCCTGTCAGTACTCCAAACATCAAATTGGTACTAGGAAAATTGTAATATCTAGTTTCAGTTTTCTTTCTCTTCAAACTGCTTTTTTGCTACTGGCATGCTATTGAGAGATTGCTAACTTTAAAACTGGGCCAGGGAAAATAAAAAATATTGGCATTTGTCATACTCCTCTTCAAAATAGAAGAAATACCATGAATTTGAAACTCCTCTTGAGCACCAGTCCTATATTGCTAAGATTAAATCCTGCTGGCCACCTTTATATTTCAAATACATTGAAAGAATAAAAGGGATTCTTAAGAAGAATAAGGACTAAGAGTATAAAATGTATACTTCTTTATTTATATAAATAAGGCTTTCATATAATTATATTTAAAAGAAATCTGTATTTTTACATTCACCACCAGTGAGTTTCTGACAGGAAAGGCTGTGCATAATGATACACAGCAAGGATCCCACTCCAGGACAACAGGAGCTCAGGAAAGCACCATTAATTTGAGAAGTAGGCAGGCTCTGACACTCCTGTTGCACTGCTAGCAATGGGAAGTCTTAAACTAGTTCCTCCACCAAGTCTTCTTCAAATTCCCCCTGTTCATCAGCAGTGTCATCTTGGCACTGCTGGTACTCGGACACCAGGTCATTGATATTGCTCTCAGCTTCAGTGAACTCCATCTCATCTATGCCCTCACCTATGTACCAGTGCAAGAATGCATTGCACTGGAACATGCCACTTAACTGCTCTGAGATGCACTTGAAGGGATCCTAGATGGCTATGTTTTTGCCGATGAAGGTGGCCGACATCGTGAGTCCATGTGGGGGTGGGGTGGGGGGGAAGGGAAGGGGGGATGTCACACACAGCCGTCTTCACATTGTTGGGGATCCAGTCTCCAACGTAGCTGCTGTTCTTGTTCTGCACGTTGAGCATCTGTTCATCCACCTCTTCATGGACATTCAGCCTCGGAAGATGGCAGCCGCTGTCAGGTAGCAGCCATGGCGGAGATCACAGGTGACCATCAAGTTCTTAGGGTCAAATATCTGCTGGGTGAAGCTCGCGCACCGAGAGAGCATGGTACTGCTGGCTGGCACGGCTGGCCAGGGGCACAAAGCCAGGCATGAAGAAGTGCAGGCGGGAAAGAGCACCATATTCAAGGCCAGCTTGTGCAGGTCTGCATTCAGCTGGCCAGGGTAGCACAGGCAGATGGTAACCCCGCTGTTGGTGCCTGACACCAGGTGGTTCAGGTCGCCATAGTTGGGCGTGGGCAGCTTCA
This sequence comes from Dipodomys merriami, assembly GCF_024711535.1. Classification (NCBI taxonomy): domain Eukaryota; kingdom Metazoa; phylum Chordata; class Mammalia; order Rodentia; family Heteromyidae; genus Dipodomys; species Dipodomys merriami. The sequence continues at coordinate 114,709 of NW_027202488.1, read as the reverse complement.
AGTTACAGAAGCAGATGTTGTACAGGGCCTTGTTGTCGATGCAGAAAGTTTTATCTGCATTTTTCCACCAGCTGGTGGACAGAGAAGATCGCGTTGTAGGGTTCCAGCACTGTGTTTGACACCTTCGGGGAGGGCATGACACTGAAGGTGTTCATGGTGTGGTTTGGGTACCCCTCTTGAATATTGTTGAGAATCAGGGTGCCCATGCTTGACCCGGTGCCACCTCCCAAAGAGTGGGCCAGCTAGAAACCCTGTAGACAGTCACACCTTTCTGACTTCCGCCTCACCACATCCAGTACCGGCTCCACCAGCTCAGCTTCCTCTGTGTAGTAGCCCTTGGTCCAGTTATTGGTTGCCCCACTCTGGCCTATCAGACACAAGCCATGATGGGACACACACTCCAAGAATATTTACTGTGCCATTTGCATTTTGAAGACAACAGGACTCTTCTGAGCCAACCTTTGCTTTTAATTTAGATAACTTTGGTGAAATAAAGGAAATGTTTTCATTGTATCTGGGACCCTACAAATCACCCAGGTTCTAAAGAAATAAAGACAATGTGGAGGAAGATACATTTTAACCCAAATCAACTACTTGTAGAAATGAAGAACAGAGCCTGCCTCAATACTGGAAATGTAATTAGTTTCACAGGAGGGACAGGAGCACATTGTGATCATAGGAAAGCTAAGCTGCAAGCACTTGTCTGCACCTTGCTCACACATAGCTATGCTTTGATTTCTGGTGTCCTGAAGTAGTTCTCTGTTATTGCCGGGCCTTTGAAATGACCAGCAGTGCTGAAACCTTGTTGGAGGCTTTCCCTGATTGCTGATCTTTCCCTTCAGAGGCTTCTTTGTCATGGGGGGCTTGCAGAGTTGCACTGATCTGAGCTGTCTGAGTGGCCAGGGGCATGACTCCAGTGGACTGGAATAGGTGGGTTAGGTGAGGACAATATCTAGGTGTATAAAGGCTCAGCCCAGCACTGGAGTGCCTGGATTTTAGGACCCATAGACCATGATGACATACCAAATATGAAGTTGTCTGGCCTGAAGCTCTGGCCAAATGGTCCTGATCTCACTGAGTCTAAGGTTCCAGGCTCTAGGTCCACCATGATGGCCCGAGGAACATATTTTTTGCCTGTGGAGACAAGAGTTGACGTAGGCCTATAATTGACAAGAAACTTAGGGGCAGAGCTTATGATTCTGAGTGACTCTCAGCATTCATTACAGAAATTACAGCATTTGAGACATGGAAACAGAAAAGATTGGTTCAGCCATTGAGGGATTTTTTGAAGAGGAGATTAGCAGTGGTTCTCTCACTTCAGCCCTCCCTTCTTTTCAGGCCTCCTGGTCACTTCCGCCTTTTGCACACCATCCCATCCCTGCCAATCCTCCAGGGATAGTCAGTCTTTACTGATGCAGTCAATATAAGCTAGCTTATGTGGATTCAGAACAGACAGAAGAAAGTAGAAATGCATTTGGAAGGTGGATGGAAAATGCCTCTCAACTGTGACTACCCTTTTTGCCCCTTGGCCAATGAGACAGTCATGAGACAATCAAATTGCTTCAGCTTTCTTGTCATCAAGAGGTGATTCAAACTTATCCATTCTCTTTCTTGACACTGTCTCTCAAATTACAGAGGAACAATATGGTAATCTTGCTTCACAAAAAAAAAAATGGAAAAGACAACATTGAAGGAAAAGCTCATTGCTTCATGATGAGTGTTGGGCTGTTAAGAGCCAGTTGTCATTGTTGGAGTTTTTTAAAGTTACTCACCCATAAATCCTTACAGGTGTCTTCCTTGCCAAGGTAATTCAAGTCATTGATTGATATTAGCCTTTAAAACTTCCATGGAGATGTTGAATATTTTTGTGATTACCATCTTGTGAGATGAAATCCATTTCTGACTTAGTAAGGAATGGACTTGAGAATTCTGATAATTCTCTTAGAACTTCAATTCTGAAGGAAGCTAAATAAATCTTGATAGGATAAGAACAAATATATGTGAACTAATCCTTCCTCTTCATCCCTTTTCCTTCCCTAGTACTGTTAATTGGGCCACTGGCTCCTCTTCTCCAGTTCCAAATGCCTCAGGCCTTAACCCATTCCTTCTCCACCTCCTCACATTTTTCTCGTCTCCATTCCTGCCAGTTTTCATCTTCAGGTTCACCTTTAATTCACCTGCTATTGTCTCTGCACATTCCAACACTGTAGATTCCACCAAATGTGGCTTGTCAAGGGAAATAATTATACACTATTTTCTTCTCATATACTTGTACTGTACTCTATAGTAAATCCACTGGCTACATAGCATGTACCTGTTATTAAGTATGATGTCATGTAGAGACACTTGAATGTGTGTGGCAGATTATTTGTAGGTTCTATACAAATACTATTTTATATAAAGAACTTGAGTGTGTGAAGATGTTGTTATTGGTGGGGGCCCTCGAGCCCATTCCACGAGGATACTGAGGGGTGATTGAATTTTAACTAATGGTGCTGTTTTCATACTTCTTTAAATGAACTTATGAACTTATTAAAAGACTATTTTTTCAGCCCTTTGTTTACGGATCAAATCTATAATCCTAGCTAATCAGGAGGCTGAGATCTGAGGATCATGGTTCAGTGTTGTCTCAGAAGGGAAGGAATGTACTTGGAACTCTTATTTCCAATTAACCACACACACGCACACACACACACACACACACACACACACACACACACACACACACACACACACACACACGCACCACAACACAACACAAAGCTAGAAGAGAAGCTCTATCAATTGAGCCACTAGTAGACTTCCATGTGAACAGTGACCTGATGGAGCCTCACAGGTGTCTGCTGCACCAGACATCCATTAAAATGGCTAAAGGATGCAGATATCTCATACAAGCTGTGTGACATCTCTGATTGGGTCTGGGATGGATATGGCCACAGACTGTCCTATGACCTTGAGAGTCATATAGCTCTCTCCTACAGACAATTAAACCCTGTACAAAGGAACCCAGTAAGTACCTTCCCTTAGGACCCCTCCTGTCTAGCAAGACATTTGATATTCTCTTCTTCAATAAATCATTGCTGTTTTATTCTTCCCTCTGCATCCATGAACTCATTTTTTGAGATCATAGAGACAAAAGATGTGATTCAGTTATTAGGTTTTCAGTATCAACATGATGGCCTGCTTCAAAACAGAACTTTTTTTTTTAATTAATTGTATTTTATTTTATTTGAGAACATACTGTACAGAGGGGCTAAAATTACATGGGCAGGATAATGCATACATTTCTTACCAAGCATTGCAGCCTCCTCCTTTGTTTACCCTTCACTTCCCTTCCCCGCCTCCCCCCTCCCTCCACCCAATTTTACCCCCCTCCCCCCACCCAATTATATCCCCCTCCCGCCCCACACCGACATTGTAAAGCTGGTTTTGACATGACATTTTGTGCTTCTCATTGTTGCAACAGGTCCACCTGAATCCTTAAACGACTTGTTTGTCCCCATCTCCTCCACATGTTATACTGACATCAAATATAGTGAAAGCGGGGGTTACACTGTGGGGGAGGGACATACAAAGCAACAAAGAAATAATCTTATAAAAGCTTTAGAAACACATGCATGAAAGAAACGAAACATTAAAATACATATTTAAGGGTTCATTTTCTTAACATCACATTATCTGACCTTTTCCGCTTGACTCATACCTATACTAGATATTGCAAAGAAGGGAAACCATGGGACCTATGCTTCTTTGGGCCTGGCTTACTTCACTTAATATAATTTTTTCCAAACCTTTCCATTTCCTAACAAATGGGGAAATGTCATTCTTTCTGATGGAGGCATAGAATTCCATTGTGTATATATACCACATTTTCTTGATCCATTCATCTACTGAGGGGCATCTGGGTTGGTTCCATGTCTTAGCTATGGTAAATAATGCTGCAATAAACATAGTTGTGCTGGTAGCTTTAGTGTAGTCTTGTTTGTAAACATTTGGGTAAATGCCCAAAAGTGGGATTGCTGGATCATAGGGGAGATCTATGTGAAGTCTTTTGAGGAACATCCATACTGCTTTCCAAAGTGGTTGAACAAGTTTACATTCCCACCAACAATGAAGTAAGGTTCCTTTCTGTCCACATCCCCTCCAGCATCTGTTGTTGTTAGAGTTCTTGATTTTTGCTGTTCTAACTGGAGTGAGGTGATATCTCAATGTTGTTTTGATTTGCATTTCTTTTATGGCTAGGGATGTTGAACATTTCTTCATGTGTCTATTGGCCATCCTTCTTTCTTCTTCAGAGAAGCTTCTCTTAAAGTCTTTCGCCCACTTATTTATTGGGCAGTTGTTTCTTTGAGGATTTGTTGTTGGGTGGTTTAATTTTTTGAGTTCCAAGTATATTTTAGATATGAGACCCTTGTCCGTTGTATGGCTAGTAAAGATCTTCTCCCAATCCGTAGGCTTTCTATTGATCTTGCCAGCTATGTCATTTGCCCTGCAGAAGCTCTGCAACCTTATGCAATCCCATTTGTCCAACCTTTCTTTGATTTGTTGTGCTTCCGGGTCTCTATTCAGAAAATTTCGACCTGAGCCAAGGAGACCTAGGGTTTCTCTTATTCCATCCTGTAATGTTTTCAGAATGTCTGCTTTGACTTCAAGGTCTTTGATCCATTTGGAGTTGATTCTGGTGCAGGGTGATATATAAGGATCTAGCTTTAGTTTTCTACATGTAGTTAACCAATTTTGCCAGCACCATTTACTGAAGAGGATGTCTTTCTTCCATTCCATTGTTTTAGCTTCCTTATCGAAGATTAGATGGCTATAGGTCTGTAGGTTCATTTCTGGGTTTTCAATTCCATTCCATTGGTCCTGAGGTCTGTTCTTATGCCAATACCAAGCTGTTTTGATTACTATGGCTTTATAGTAGAGTTTGAAATTTGGTATTGATATTCCTCCAGCAGTGTTCTTTCCATTGAGGAGCGTTTTTGCTATTCGGGGTCTTTTATTGTTCCATATGAATTTTTGGATTGCCTCCTCTATTTCCTTGAAGAATGAGGGTGGAATTTTGATAGGTATCGCGTTGAATTTGTAGATAGCCTTGGGAAGTATTGCCATTTTCACGATGTTGATCTTGCCAATCCAGGAGCATGGGAGGTTTTGCCATTTTTTAAGTTCTGTGTTGATTTCCTTTTTCAAGATTTTAAAGTTTTCATCATAGAGGTCCTTCACTTCTTTGGTTAAGTTAATTCCTAGGTATTTTATTTTTTGTGGGGCTATTACAAATGGAGTTGCTTTCCTAATTTCAGCCACACTTTTCTCATTGTTGGCATATAGAAAAGCCTTTGAATTTGGGGGTTAATTTTATAACCTGCTACTTTGCCAAAGTTTTGAATCAGCTTGAGTAATTTGGGAGTGGAGTCTATGGGATTCTTTAAATACAAGATCATGTCATCTGCAAAGAGGGAGAGTTTTATTTCTTCTTTCCCTATTTGGATCCCCTTTATGTCTGCATCTTGTCTTATTGCTGTAGCTAGGCATTCTAATACTAGATTGAAGAGAAGTGGAGAGAGTGGACATCCTTGTCTTGTTCCTGAGTTAAGAGGAAATGGCTTTAGTTTTTCACCATTGAGTATAATGCTGGCTGTAGGTTTGTCATAAACAGCCTTTATTGTATTGAGGAATGTTCCATGGATTCCTAACTTTTCCAGAACCTTCATCATAAAGGGGTGTTGGATCTTGTCAAATGCTTTTTCTGCATCTATTGAGATAACCATGTGGTTCTTATACTTGCTCCTATTGATGTGATGAATAATATTAATTGATTTGCGTATATTAAACCAGCTTTGCATCCCTGAAATGAATCCTGTTTGATCATGGTGTATGATTTTTTGGATGAATTGTTGAAGTCGATTGGCCAAAATTTTGTTGAGAAGTTTTGCATCAATGTTCATCAAAGAAATGGGTCTATAGTTCTCTTTCTTTGATGAGTCCCTGCTGGTTTTGGGATGAGGGTTATGATGGCTTCATAGAATGTGTTCGGTAGTGAGCTTTCTCTTTCAATTTCATTGAAGAGTTGGAGGAGTATTGGTGTGAGCTCTGCTTTGAAGGCCTTGTAAAATTCCGCTGTAAAACCATCTGGTCCTGGACTTTTCTTAGCTGGGAGGTCTCTTATTGCTGTTTCTATTTCAATGCTTGATATGGGCCTGTTAAGCTGGTTTAACTCATCTTGGTTTAGTTTTGGCATGTCAATATTTGCTAGGAAAAGGTCCATTTCTGTCAAGTTCTCAAACTTATTAGCATAAAGTTTTGAGAAGTATTCCCTTATAATATTCTGAATCTTGGTTGTTTCCGTGGTGATGTTTCCATTCTCATCTCTGAGTTTATTAATTTGGGTGTGTTCTCTCCTTTTTCTGATAAGGTTTGCTAAGGGTCTGTCAATTTTGTTAAGTTTTTCGAAGAACCAACTCTTTGTTTTGTTGATTCTTTCTATAGTTTTTTTGGATTCTAATTCATTTAATTCTGATTTAATTTTGAATATTTCTTTCCGTCTACTGGATTGGGGTTTATCTTGCTGCTCTTTTTCAAGTAGGTTTAGATATGTCATTAAATTGCTAGTTTCCGATGTCTCCAATTTGTTGATGTAGGAGCTCAGAGCTATAAACTTACCTCTGAGTACTGCCTTTGCTGTGTCCCAGAGGAGCAGGTAATTTGTGTGTTCATTTTTGTTGAATAGCATGAACATTTGAATTTCCTTTCTAATCTCTTCCATGACCCACTCATGATTCAGCAGTGTGTTGTTCAGCCTCCATGTGATACCGGACTTTCTTTGGTGGCTTTTGGTGTTGAGTTCTAATTTTATTCCCTTGTGGTCAGAGAGAATGCAAGGTATAATTTCAATGTTTCTGAATTTAGACAAGTTTGCTTTGTGGCCTAAAATGTGATCTATTTTAGAAAACGTTCCATGTGCTGCTGAGAAGAACGTGTATTCTGATGCTGCTGGGTGAAATGTTCGGTAAATGTCTGTTAAGTCTAGTTGATCTATGCAGCTGTTTAGATCTGCGGTGTCTCTGTTGAGTTTTTGCCGAGTTGATCTATCTAGTGGGGAGAGTGGTGTGTTAAAATCCCCAACAATTAATGTCTTTGGATCTATATGGGATTTGAGGGAAAGTAGTGTTTCTTGGATAAATTTGGGTGCTCCATTGTTTGGCGAATAGATATTTAGAATTGTAATATCCTCCTGAAGGAGAGATCCTTTAATTAGTATGTAGCGACCTTCTTTATCTCTTCTCACGAATTTTAATTTGAAGTCTATTTTATCTGATATTAGGATTGCAACTCCCGCCTGTTTATGAGGGCGGTTTGCTTGGTAGATTTTGTTCCAGCCTTTAACCTTGAAAATATGTTTGTTTTTATGGGCAAGATGTGACTCCTGCAGGCAGCAGATAGAAGGGTCTTGTTTTTTAATCCAATTAGACAGACTATGTCGCTTAATTGGAGAGTTCAGTCCGTTAACGTTAAGAGATAGGACTGAGAGGTATTTGGGAGTTCCTGCCATGTTATCCACCTTCTTGGGGGCTGTGAAAGCTGGGTTCTTCCTAAGGTTCTTGGATTCTCAGTTTAGGTGCAGTTTTTTGCCCTTTGTTGCGTTCTTGTTGGTTTTCTATGTGTAGGACATCTTTAAGAATCTTTTGTAGGGCTGGTTTGGTGGAGATGTATTGTTTCAATTTTTCTTTGCTATGGAAGGTTTTTATTTGGCCTTCAGTTATGAAGGAGAGTTTAGCTGGGTACAATATTCTTGGTTGATAGTTGTTTGTTTTTAGGGCATGGCATATGTCATTCCAGGCTCTTCTTGCTTTGATTGTCTCTGCTGAGAAATCTGAGGTTATTCTAATTGGTTTCCCTTTATAGGTGATTAACCTTTTCTCCTTGACAGCTGTAAGGATCTTTTCCTTGGTCTGGGTTGATCCTGTTTGGATGATAATGTGACGGTGGGATGTCCTATTCTGGTCTCGTCTATTTGGGGTTCTAAAAGCTTCTTGTATCTGAATAGGCCTATCTTTTTGTATGTTTGGGAAGTTCTCTGCTAGGATCCTGTTAAACAAATTTCCTAGACCATTAACTTCTGTTTCTAGGTGCTCCTCTACACCCATTATCCTTAGATTGGGCCTTCTGATGGTGTCTTCCAGGTGTTGGATAGATCTATCATATTTCTTGGACTTGTCTTGGATGGTTGTATGTTCTTTCTCTATAATATCTAGGCTGTCTTCCATCCCTGAGATTCGATCTTCTGCATGGTCTAACCTGCTGTCAAGACTCTCTACTTTGTTTTTTATCTCTTTTCCTTCTAATTGGTCAGCTTTGATGGCTTCAAGTTCTTTGTTGAAGCTCTGTTTTAGGTCTTGTATGAATTTCTTTACTTCCTTAATTTGGTGTTCAGTGTTTGTTCTCAAATCACTTAGTTGATTGGTTATGGTTTCTTTGGACTCCCATTCCTTCTGTTGGGTTCCATTCAGCATTCCCTTTGTGGTCTCCCTGACTTCCTTCAGCTCTTTGTTAATGGATTCCATGAATGCCTTTAGTGATCTTTGTGTATTCTCTACCTGGTCTCTTAATTCGTGAATTACTCTTTGATTAGTTTCCTCCCTTCTGTGGGATTCCTGCAGTTCTCTTTGAGTGTTCTCTGCCTGCTCACGCCATTCCTCCCTTTCTCTTTGAGTATTCTCAAGTTGTTCACGCAAATCCTGTATCAGTTTTTGAGAAGCTTCCTCACGCTTATGATATTCCTGTATAAACTTCTGGGATGCCTCCTCTCTCTCCCTATCACGCTCATACAGAGTCCTTTGTACATTGTCAAACTTCTCATTTATCATGTTTGCTATTAGTGTTTGTAGAGCTGTTTGGGAACTCTCATCTGGATTATTCTTTATCTGTTCTAATCCCTGATTATCAAGGTTGGGAATTGAGATACCCGAATTTGCCATTTTTCTTGTGTTTTTCCGGCTTACTCGGCCCATTTGAGATGAAGATTGCACCACAGTTTTGTGCTAGAACACTATCTTAAGGCAACCATCAACCAAAGTTTGCATTTGTACCGTCAATGGTCTACAGATACAATCTAGTTCAACAGATAGATCTATTCAACATCAAACGACTATATGTTAAAGGACTTGGAACCGCAGAAAAGATTTAGGAAAACCACAAATTATTATGATTAGGGAGAGATGTGGGTAAAAAATGGGAATAGATTGGTGTGGGGAGGCACAGGGAGAGTTAAAAATGTCCTAATCACAGTGCAGGAAATGGGTTGTGTAGGATGCAAGTAGAGAGAGAGAGAAAAAGAAGAGACCGAAAGGGGAATAAAGAGAGACCAGAAAAAGAATACAAACGTAAAAATTAATGTTATTATAGAGGCTAAAAGACTGTCTATTTAGAGAGGAACGTGAATATGTTCAGAGAAGGGGAGGGACATAGAGGAGATGTGAAAATCTTTAAGGATGGGAAAGGGAGAAGAAAAGATCAGAAGTTCAGTAGAGCTAGATAAAAAACAAAAAGATAATTAAGAAAGAAAGAAAAAGAGAAAGAAGACAAGAAAAGAAAGGAAAACTCTCATTCACGTATTCCTAAAATAAAAATTATAAGATGAGAAAAAAAAAGTTACTGGAAAACAATTATTTTTTCAGAAGAGGCAAAAATTAAAGATTAATAAAAGTTTTAGAAGGGAAAAAAATTACATATATATATATATATATATATATATATATATATATATATATGGTAACAAAAAACAAAAAACAAGCAAAAAAAAGAAAAGAAGAAGAAGAAAAAAAGAAAAGAAAGAAAAAAAAAGTCTTTTGATTTTTTTTTTTTGGGGGGGAGGAGTGGGAAGAATCCTGTATCTCCCTTTTGTCTGCAACCAGTCTCTTGTTGGAGTCTCTGGTCAGCTTGAGGTCCTGTGGCTTGATTGGTTTCTTAAGTCGGTTGTTTGGAAGAGGCAGAAAAATGCTCTGCTTTACCCAAGATTTTGAGATCCCCCTCCCAAGTTAGTTTTCTGGGAGGGTGGTCTGCTTTGAGAGTCACAAAAGAGGGGGATGTGGTGATGAGGCTAGGTTCTGGGTAGAGTTGAGGCCTTTCAACAAACAGTAGCTTTTCCCTGGGGCTATTTTGTGATAAAGCTCACAGCGCCCAGCCTGGAGCCATTCTCAGGGTTTCTGTTTTTCAATTGATTGTGGTGGCTGCTAGAGGGAGGGACAGCCTCTGGCTCTGGTTACCCAGTGAGGCAAGGCACTCCGATGGCTGGCGCCTGAGCTGGGTGACTTTTCCCTGGATGGAGCTGAGTCTGGCAGGTCACTTCGCCGTTAAGTTCTTGTGACCTGCTAAATGACTCATTTTATTCCAAGGCCTGAGCTGGAGCTAGCAGCTCCTCCGAGCTTTGTCGGTATCCAAGATGGAGATCACCGGTGCTGGGGGAGAGGGGTGGCCTTCCCTCCTCTGCTCCCTGAGGAGTGAGGACCAAGGGCTTGTACTCACGCCGAGTCTTGGATCCTGGGTCATCTCTGGTCTGCAAACAGCAGGATGAAGATGTTCGCTCCTTGTCGGTTCTTGTTTGTGTTGAGTAGAATCCGCTCATCCGCTGCGTCTGGCTCCTTCGTCCCCGACTCTCTGTGTCTCAGCTATGACTCCACGGCGGTGGTCGCCGCCGCGACTCCGCCGCCGGAGCGGCAGCTGATGCGTTTCCTTGGCTTCCCCTCTCTTGTCTAACTCTTTGTCCTGTGATGGCACACTTGGTGTGATTCTCTGGCTTAGGACTGTTCACTGGAATTCTAAAACTACTTTCTATGCGAGAGCTTGTTCAGATTCCAGCTTCTCCTCCGCCATCTTCAAAACAGAACTTTTATCTGCTTCCTGGGCACCAAAGCTGGTGGATCCTGAATGCTTTTATCTTGAGCCCTTTTTGTGTTGCCACCAAACCTGTGCTAGAGTATCATCAGTGCCCAAGGGACACACCGGGAATGCGTTTGTTCCAATCACACATGGTATACCTAGGTGTTGAGTCTGCAAACATGATGGGTACTCACAGATGTGTGACTTAGTGATGTCAGCCACTCAGCACAAGGTTTCCCTGGACCAGAGTCTCATCCCCATGCATTGGGTGGATGATAGGTGAAACCTTTGTTTCTCATACACAGATTATATCCTGGTTGTTCCTAGCAAATGAATTCCATAGACCCCAGGGGAAACAAGCTGAATCCTTCTTTTAGTCATTTCTTCCCTAACACTGACACATCTGCTCCTTGAAGACACCATGGCCACATACCTCTCAGTAGAGGCTTTCCAAGACCCTACTCCATCATGTCACCCACCCACTTCAGATCTTTTAGCAGCCACTTTCCTCTAATAAACACTTCCCTCACGTCCAGCCTCCCCTATGAAAGTCTTCACTGTTGGGTTTTTATCCTAATGTAGAGGTCACATGCTTAACTATCAAGGTCATGGTTATTTGATATCTTTGGGGTCTACACACAGGACTGCTCAGGGCAATATTGATCCAATGTCTATGGCTCTGTTCACAAGACTGCTCAGTGCCATGGTGATGGGATGTATAGTGTCTGCATATGGGACTGCTCAGTACTATAGTGAATGATGCAGAATATCCATAGAAGGGCACCATTTTCCCATTGAGATTTTCAGCTTTCATTACTTGTGTATAGCTGGTATTCCACACAGCACTCTAAAATCTATGGGAATTTAGGAGAGAGCCTCTTTATCATGAGTTAGCAGAGAATGGAATAAAATAGAATACTCAGCTGTAGTGGTGGTGGCTTTAGCTGGTATTTCTTGATACTCAGCAGACTAAGATCTGAGGATCTAAGTTCAAGGCCAGTCCAGGCAAGAAAATTCATTGAGATTCTTATCCCTAATTAACCACCAAAAATCCCAAAGTACAACTATGACTGAAGTGGTAGAGCACTAATCTTCAGCAAAAAAAAATCCAAATCAATGTTTATGCATTAATTTAAGCCTTAGGACCAACACACACACACACACACACACACACACACACACACACACACACACACACACACACACAACCATTTGTCCAGCACTGGTGGCTCACACACCTGTAATCCTAGCTATTTAGGACGCTGAGGTCTGAACTTCAGAGTTTCAATCCAGCCTAGGCAGAAAAGTTTGAGACTTATCTCCAATTAACCACCAGAAAACCAGAAGTGGTCCTGTGGCTCAAAGTGCAAAAGCACTAGCCTTGAGGGACAGTGTCTAGGTCCTGAGTTCAAGCCTTTCGACTGACAAGAAAAATAAAATGTAACACCTGGATCAGGTCCTTTGTCTCCTTTGTTTGAGGAAAGAGTCTACAGACAAAAAGGAAGAGGTAAGACAGCATAACTTTATTGAAGGAAAAGACCATCAGAACCCTTGCTAGACAGGAGAGGCCCATGGGAGGGAAGGCACTAGTTGGTGTGGGTTATGTAGGTATTAATGAGGTGTCTTTAGGAATGAACTATATGTCTCTCATGACCATTGGACAGTCTGCAGGTCATATCACTCCCCAGGCCTAGTCAGAAGCTCCACAAAGCCAACCCAAGATCTTTATGCATTCTTTAGTCCTTCTGAGTAAGTTATAATTTTGGTACCTACCTCTGGGGTATAGTCACCTCATCACAGTGTTCATTGTTCCAGGGGCGATGGGCCATGATATGATGTCAAGGAGCCTGCACACATGACTGCTCAAGGCCAAAGTAAAAGAGAACTTCTGTGGGAGAGAGACTTTGCCTCCATTGCACAGACATGCTCTTTTTATGCTCTGATAACTCTGGGCGGTTTTTCCATGTTTTCTCATTTTTTTCTCCAATGCTTTAGATGGAAACCAGGACATCATGCATGTAAGGCAAGCACTTTCCCATTGCACTTATATTTCTTTCCTTGGATTTGTTTTTAAATGAGCAGTAGATTTCATCTTTGTGTATAGGAAAATAGTTATCAAATATCTCCATTTTAAAGCTTTCAGCTGATGAAGTAGCACAGTATTTTTTATAATCTAAAATAGAAATATTCTGCCTTGGATATGTCCAGAGGCCTCAGACATAAAAAGGCTTGGGATAACTGCTGTGCAATTGGAAAGGCCAGGCTGAAGCCTTTTCCTTTTGCCCCAGCTTGCTGTTGCACCAGTGCTCCTTTCACCAGAAATGCTCATTTTCTCCATTTCTGCTCCTTGACACTTAGCTAGAGGAGTCAGCTCCAGCCCTCTGAGAACTCTCTATGGGGGTGCGGAGTGGGGATTCCAGTATGGGAGAGGGCTTCTCTTCCCCCTCCATCTTTTGTGCTGGTCTTGGGCTTGATCTCAGGGACTGGCTCAGTCAGTTTTTCTGTTTGTGTATTTTTTCTTGCTTGTTTGATTTTTAGTCAAGGGTAGAACTTAGGCAACAGTTTCACTTCCAGATATTTGGGCTCCTAATTAGTGATGAGTCTCATGAACTTCCCTACACAGGCTGGCTTTGAACCTCATTCCTCAGATGTTTGCCTCATGAATAACGTGGATTATAAGCATGAGTCACAATCACCTGGCAGAGAGAGGGGTCTTCTTTCAGACATACCAACTACACAGTGACAAAGATCAAGAGGGGTAGCCTCTTTGTTTCAGCTGACCCCATCTTTTTCCATCACATCCAGCGTCAGCCCTGTACCAGCTATGGAGAAGAGCTTGGTGCTTCTTCATGCCTGATCTGAATTAATTCATTGATCATACTAATAATAAATAAAATATTTCATGAGTATGTTTGTCTTCTCACCAACAGGAACGGATCTAGAAATCAAGAATCATTTATACCTTAGCTTTCCAACTCCAGAATGTAGAAAATTACTCACGTTGCATATGCCTTTCTTTACTAAGTGAATTAGATCAGAACAGCCTTCACATGTGCTTCTCACCCAGTGGAGATGATAACAAGGTAGCAAGATGTTGGGCAGTCTTGTATAGAAATTGGGCAAGGACCATAAAAACAAACACATTTTGACTTTGAAAGGCTGGAACAAAATCTACAAAGCAACGGTCCCCATAAACAGGCAGGAGTAGCAATACTAATATCAGATAAAATAGACTTCAAATTAAAATTAGTTAGAAGAGATAAAGAAGGTCGCTACATACTAATGAAGGGATCTCTCCTTCAGGAGGATAGTACAATTGTAAATAGTTATTCGCCAAACAACGGAACACCCAAATTTATCTGAGAAACACTCCTTTCTCTCAAATCTCATATAGATCTAAAAACATTAATTGTTGGGGACTTTAACACACCACTATCGCCACTAGATAGATCAACTCAGCAAAAACTCAACATAGAAACCACAGTCCTAAACAGCTGCATAGATCAACTAGATTTAACAGACATCTACTGAATATTTCACCTAGCAGCATCAGAATACACGTTTTTCTCAGCAGCACATGGAACATTTTCCAAAATAAACCACATTTTAGGTCACAAAGCAAATTTGTCCAAATTCAGAAACATTGAAGTTATACCTTGCATTCTCTGAGACCACAAAGGAATAAAATTAGAACTCAACACCAAAAGCCACCAAAGAAAGTCCTGTAACATATGGAGGCTGAACAACACACTGTTGAACCACCAGTGGGTCATGGAAGAGATTAGAAACAAAATTCAATTGTTCATGATATTCAAAAAAAATGAGCACACAAACTACCAGCTTCTCTGGGACACAGCAAAGACAGTACTCAGAGGCAAGTTTATAGATCTGAGTTCCTACATCAACAAATTGGAGAGACCTGAAACCAACAATTTAATGAGACAGCTGAGCCTCCTTGAAAAAGAGCAGCAAGAAAAACCCAATCCAGTAGATGGAAAGAGATAAAGAAAGTTAAATCAGAAATAAATGAATTAGAATCCAAAAAAATCATAGAAAGAATCAACAAAAGAAAGAGTTCGTTCTTCAAAAACATTAACAAAATTGAGAGACCCTTAGCAAATCTTATCAGAAAAAGAAGAGAACACACCTAAATAAATAAACTCAGAGATGAGAATGGTAACATCACCACCGAAACAATCAAGATTCAGAATATTATAAGGGAATATTTCTCAAAATTTTATGCTTATAAGTTTGAGAACTTGCCAAAAATGGACCTTTTCCTAGCAAATATCGACATGCAGAGACTAAACCAAGATGAGTTAAACCATCTTAACAGGCCCATATCAAGAATTGAAATAGTAATAGCAATCAGAGACCTCCTTTCTGCTGTTTTACAGCGGAATTCTACAAGGCCTTCAAAGCAGAAATCACACGAGTACTCATTCAACACTTCAATGAAATTAAAGAGAAAGTTTACTACCGAATTCATTCTATGAAGCTATAATAACCATCTTCCCAAATCCAGGCAGGAACTCATCAAAGAAAGAACTATAGACCCATATCTCTGATGAACACTGATGCCAAACTTCTCAACAAAATTTTGGCAAATCAGCTTCAACAATTCATCCAAAAACATCATACAGCACAATCAAACAGGATTCATTTCAGGGATGCAGTGCTGGATCAATATACGCAAATCAATAAACATAATTCATCACATCAACAAGGGTAAGGACAAGAACCACATGATTATCTCAATAGATGCAGAAAAAACATTTGACAAGATCCACCACCCCTTTTGAAGGTTCTGGAAAAATTAGGAATCCATGAAACATTCCTCAATACAATAAAGGCTGTATATGACAAACCTACAGCCAGTATTATACTCAATTGTGAAAAACTAAAGCCATTTACTCTAAACTCAGGAAAGAAACAAGGATGCTCACTCTCTCCTCTACTCTTCAATCTAGTATTAGAATGTTAGTTACAGCAATAAGACAAGACCCAAACATAAAGTGGATCCAAATAGGGAAAATGAAGTAAAACTCTCCCTCTTTGAAGATGAGGTGATCTTGTATTTTAAGAATTCCATGGACTCTGCTCCCAAATTACTCATGGTGATTAAAAACTTTGGCAAAGTAGCAAGGTATAAAATTAATCCCCCAATATCAATGGCTTTTCTATATGCCAACAAGGGGAAAAGTGAGGCTAAAATCAGGAAAACAACTCCATTCAGAATAGCCCTACAAAAAATAAAATAACTAGGAATTAACTTAACCAAACAAGTGAAGGACCTCTATGATGAAAACTTTAAAAACCTGAAAATGGAAATCGAAACAGAACTTAGAAAGTGACAAAAAACTCCCATGCTCCTGGATTGGAAAGATCAACATGGTGAAAATGGCAATACTTCCCAAGGCTATCTACAAATTCAATGCGATATCTATCAACATTCCAACCTCATAATTCAAGGAAATAGAAGAGGCAATCTAAAAATTCATATGGAACAATAAAAGACCCAGAATAGCAAAAACGATCCTTAACAGAAAGAACACTGCTGGAGGAATATCAATACCAAATTTCAAACTCTACTATAAAGCCATAGTAATCAAAACAGCTTGGTATTGGCACAAGAACAGACCTCAGGACCAATGGAATAGAATTGAAAACCCAGAAATGAACCTACAGACCTATAGCCATCTAATCTTTGATAAGGGAGCTAAAAAAAATAGAATGAAAGAAAGACAGCCTCTTCAGTAAATGGTGCTGGCAAAAATGGTTAACTAGTTGTAGAAAATTAAGCTAGATTGTTATCTATCTCCCTGCACCAGAATCAACTCCAAATGGATCAAATATCTCAGAGTCAAAGACAGACACTCTGAAAACTTTACAGGATGGAGTAGGAGAAACCGTAGGTCTCCTTGGCACAGGCCAAAATTTTCTTAATTGATACCCAGAAACACAAGAAATCAAAGTAAAGTTGGACAAATAGGATTGAAGGAAAGTGCATAAGCTTCTGTATGGCAAAGGACATAGTTCGCAAGATTAATAGAAAGCCCACGGATTGGGAGAAGATCTTCACTATCCTTACAACAGACAAGGGTCTTATATCTGAAATATACCTGGAACTCAATAAATTAAATCCCCCAACAACAAATCTTCAAAGAAACAACTCCCCAATTAATAAGTGGGCTAAAGACGTAAAGGGAAAATTCTCTGAATAGGAAAGAAGAATGGCCAATAGACACATGCTCAACCTCTCTAGCCATAAAAGTAATGCAAACCAAAAAAATATTGATATACCACCTCACACCAGTTAGAATGTCTATAATCAAGAAGTCTAATTACAACAGATGCTGGAGGGGATGTGGACAGAAGGGAACCTTACTACATTGTTGGTGGGAGTGTAAACTTGTTCAACAACTTTGGAAAGCAGTCTGGAGGTTGCTCAAAATACTCCACATAGAGCTGCAATCCCACTTTTGGGCATTTACCCAAATGTTCACAATCAACAACACCCTAAAGCTCCCAGCACAACTATGTTTACCGCAGCATTATTTACCATTGCTAAGATACGGAACCAACCCAGATGCCCCTTGGTAGATGAATGGATCAAGAAAATGTGGTATATATACACAATAGAATTCTATGCCTCCATCAGAAAGAATGGAATTGCCCCATTTGTTAGGAATTGGAAAGACATGGAAAAAAATATATTAAGTGAAGTAAGCCAGGCCCAAAGAATCATAGGTCCCATGGTTTCCCTTATTTGCAATAACTAGTATATGTCTGAGTCAACCAGAAAAGTTCAGATAAGTTGATGTTAGGGGAATGAACCCCAAGGTACGTATTCAGATGTTTTTTTTGGTTTTTTTTCCTTTCATGCAATTGTTTCTATCATATTTACAAGATTATTTCTATGTTGCTTTGTATGTCCCTCCACCACAGTATAACCCATACTTTCACTGTTTTTGATGTTGGGATAATTTGTGGAGGAGAAGTGAAAAAACAAATCGTTTAACTAGGGATACAGGTGGACCCATTGCACCAATGAGATGTACAAGTTGTTATGTCGAAAAACGAACTTAACAACTTGGGGGAGGATCGGTTGGGGGGAGGGGAGGAGTATGGGAAGGGATGGGAAGGGGAAAGGAGGAGTCAACAATGCTTGATAAGGAATGTACTCGTTATCTTGCCCATGTAATTGTAACTCCTCTGTATGGAATTCTCATAGTAAAAAAAGTAAAAAATAAAATAAAAAGATGTTTGAAAGGGTGGCTCGTCTGAAATCTGAGCTATTCAGGAGGACAAGATCTGAGGTTTGAGGTTTGAAGCCAGCCATAGCCAAAAACTGACACTTTTGTCTCCAGTTAATCAACAAAAAACCTCAAGTGTATCTCATGTGACAGAGCCCTAGCCTTCAGCACAAAAGTGAAGAGAGAGTATAAGGCCAAAAATTCAAGCCCTAGGGCCATCACACACATATACACGCACACACACACACTCACACACTCACAGAGTGGGAGAAGCTACGTGGACTAAATGAACAATTGGGACTCTGCCAGTGGTTTTTTGTTTTGTTTGTTTGCTTTTGTTGGTCATGGGGCTTGAAGTCTGACGCTAGGCACTGTCCCTCAGGTCTTCAGCTCAAGGCAAATGCTCTACCACTTGAGCCATAGCGCCACTTCTGGTTTTCTGGTGGTTTATTGGAGAAAAGATTCTCACGGACCGGGCACCAGTGGCTCATGCCTGTAAACCCATGGTTTCCCTTATTTGCAATATCTAGTATATGTATGAGTCAAGCTGAAAAGGTCAGATAATGTGATGTTAGAAAAATGAACCCTTAGATATGTATTTTAATGTTTTTTCTTTCATGCATGTGTTTCTAACGCATTTATAAGATTATTTCTTTGTTGCTTTCTATGTCCCTCCCCCACAATATAACCCCCGCTATCACTATATTTGATGTCAGTATAACTTGTGGAGGAGATGGGGGAAAAAAGTCGTTTAAGGATTCAGGTGGACCTGTTGCAACAATGAGAAGTGCAAGTTGTCATGTCAAAAACGAGCTTTACAACGTCGTGGGGGGGGGGAAGGATTGAGTGGGGGGAGAGGGGGGAGGCTGGGAAGGGATGTGAAAGGTAAACAAAGGAGTAGGCTGCAATGCTTGGTAAGAAATGTATGCATTATCCTGCCCATGTAATTGTAACCCCTCTGTACAGTATGTTCACAAATAAAATAAAAAAAAAGAGTCTCACGGACCGGGCACCAGTGGCTCATGCTTGTAATCCTAGCTACTCAGGATGCTGAGATCTGTGGAACGCGGTTCAAAGCCAGCCCAGGCAGGAAAGTCCGTGAGACTCTTATCTCCAATAAACCACTAGAAAACCAGAAGTGGTGTTGTGGCTTAAGCAGTAGAGTGCTCACCTTGAGCTGAAGAGCTGAGGGATAGCGCCCAGGCCCAGAGTTCAAGTCCCATGACGGAACAACAACAACAAAAAAGAGTCTCATGGACTTTTCTGCCTAGGCTGGTTTTGAACCATGATCCTCAGATTCAGCCTCTTGAGTAGTTAAGATTGCAGCCATGAACGACTGGCACCCAGCTATGCCAGTGTTTTTAATGATCTCCTTCCCTCATGAGTTCTGCTTGAGAATGTGGCTTCTGCCTTTGGACAGTGGCCACCGGTAGCGCTAGCTCTGGTCAAATCCAGGCAGGAATTTCTGAAGCTTCTCTGACCCTGTGTACCCAGGCACCCTCACCACCAGCCCTCGCTGCCAACAGGAATTAGTAATGAACAATCACATGACCAGATGAAGTGCAGAAAATTCCATGCTTAGTGATCTTTTACTCTAAATAGCATTTTTAAAAGAAACGTTTGGTAACACAATGAAGAGACAAAGGTCAAGGGGGGAACCAATACAACAACAATATAAACAAAACAATATGTTGGAAATGATCTGTACAACTTGGGGCTGGGTGATGGGGGTAGAGAAAGCAGGAGAAAATTGAGGGATGGGGTAACAAGTTTGTCAAGAAATGTATTTATTACCTTATGTAACACTAAACTGTACATCATCTTGACAATAAAAATAAATAAATAAAAATGTATAAATAAAAGGAAAATTTCAGCATAGCAGACTGGGAGTGAAAAGTCACGTTTATGAAAGCACAGTCAAACAAGAATAGTTTCTTAGGTTAGTGAAGGAAAAGATGATGTCATATTCATTTTTATATTACTCAGCCTCAGAAGACAATGAGCACATATTTAAACATACATTTTATGCGAGGCACTATTGTCTCATGGATACAATTCTAGCTACTCAGGAAGCTGACATCTGAGGACCAACGTTCAAAGTCAGCATAGGCTGACAAGTTTTCAAGACTGTTATCTCCAATTAATTAGCAAAAATAATGATACTAGAGGCATAACTATATGGCATAGCACCAGCCACAAGCCAAAACAAAATAAAACAAAGAACCCCAGTAAGAATGAGAGATCCATTTTTCAAGACCTAATAGTGGGACACACGCACACACACACACACACACACACACACACACACACACACACACACACACACACACAGGTAAGCAGGATGCTAGCACTGTATGCCAGAGATTAACTTGTAGGTATGCTAGAAACTACTTCTCAGGAGATCTCTCCCAACCCTGAGCAAAGGACAGGCTCTCTGAGAAGATCCTCTCTTCCCCTGGCAAGTCCCACATATGCACAGCCCTCTGTCCTCCAATTAAATCACTTTGTTTTGTGTTTGCTGTTATGTGGTCTTGAACTCAGGACCTTTTACTGTGATGTAGCTTATTCACCTTTTCAGTGCTTACTTGGAAATAAGAGTCTCATAAACTTTCTTCCTAACACTGGCTTTCAATCTCTTATCTTTAGATCTCAGACTTAGTACCTAGGGTTACAGGCGGGAGAAATGAGTGCATGACCTCTAAACTATTTTTAAGCCTTAAATTTCTTTTTTGTGCATTCATGGTCCCCCCTCTTCTTTTCAATGGCAGTATCTGTGGTTTTCTGACTCATTTCCTTTGGCATTCAGTGATATCAGTAACCAGATCTCTGATGGTGGGACAAATCTCATTGTTTGATAGACATACAAGGAAAAAGTTGGGGCTTGAAATTTTTCCCCAGGTAACAGGAGATTAAAAACTTGGTGAGGATAGGAGTAGAGAGGTGGTCGTTAGGATTCTAAGGTGTATTAGTTAATATTGTTTAAATAGAAATTAGGATATACTTACATAATTTTTCCAATTTTTAATGCTACTCATTAAAATCATATTCATTATGGTTCGGACCTGGAATGTCTCCAAAAAGGATAGTCATCCATTGTAGCGATTAATGTTCAGAGATGCAGCTTCAGTGAAGTAATTGCATTTGAGTGCTCTGTCCTCATCAGTAAGTAAATCCATTGTTAAGTTCCTAATTTGATAGACTTTTGGAAGCGATGGAATCTTTGAAGGTTAAAAGACCTAGTTGAAAGACCTGGGGTTTTAAAAGTGATATCCTTTCCTGGCCTGTTCCTCTCATTTATCCTCGTGCTCTGTTTGCTTCCTATTTGGTCCATGAGCTGAGTAGCTTTTTCTTAACACATGCTTCCACCACAATGTGGCAGACTCTCTGGAATCTTCCCAGATTCATCAAAGGACATAGCTGCCCTTGAGTGTGTTTACCACAATGATAAAAATAGGTAAATCTGTCATTTTTGGAGGTTAATTGCTTTTAATTAGAACAGTGATTCTCAGAGTATGGCTCAAACCTACATCATCAGCACTGAGGAATTGTCAGAACTGTCCGGTTTTTTGTCTTTTAATATTTTTTGGTAGTTCTGAGGTTTGAATGAAGGGTTTTACACATTGTAGGTAGTCACTCTAGCAATTTGAGCCATGCCTTTTAAACTTTAGTTATTTTTCCTATAAGGTTCTATGTTTACAACCCCAAGGCAAGCCTCAAACCATTATCGTGTCATCTAGCTTTCTGAGTTATTGGATTTACAGGTGGGTTTGATCCTGAGATAGGATCTTGATAATATTTTTTATGAGTTGGCCTTGCTTCCTAAGTAGCTGAGATTATTGGCTAATGCAAACCCAAATTGTTGGCTGTCCTTTTCCTTTGCCCCAGATAAGCTAATTAGAGAAGAAGGGTAAGAGTGAGCCTATCCAAATGATTTTGGGGAAATGTAGATTAAATGTAGATTGGATTTGCAGGAACTGTGTTGAGGACTGCTTTAGTAGAAATTTAAAAAAATATTCTAAGGATGATAAAGGCTGATTTTTGAAGAGATATGAGTGATGGAAAAACATGTTTATCACTCTTTAATTTGTTATCTGTCCCTTCACAAACTTGTGACATCCAAAGCTGGCAAAACTATGTCCATATTGTCAAACATAGCTAACATCCTGTCCACACACAGCCAGCAGGCAGCAGATATCCATTATTAAGTTAACATGCATAATTGAATAATAGTAGAATAATAAACTATTATTTCAGTCTTTATTAGAAAGACAGTCAGCAATGTAGGCCCATATAGTTCAAGCATTTGTGTGTCTTAAATCATTTAAATAAGGATACAGTTGGACTCATTGCAACAATGAGATGTACAACTCGTTATGTCGAAAACGAACTTTACAACTGTGATGGGGGAGGAGGATTAGGTGGCGGGGTGTGGAGAGGATGGGAAGGAATGGGAAGGGGAAACAAAGGGGGAGACTACAATGCTTGATAAGAACTGTACTCATTATCTTGCCCATCTAATTGTACCCCCTCTGTATAGTATTTTCACAATAAAAAAGTCTACAAAATATCTGGGTTCAAGTTGTAATTAATTAACTTTAATTTTTGTGCCTTTCCTGGGCTTGAATTCAGGGCCTAGACAATGTCCTCATGCATTTTTGCTCAAGATTTGTGCCCTACTGCTTCAGACATGGCTCCACCTCTGGTTTGTTGATGGTTCATTCGAGTTAAGAGTATTACAGACTTTCCTACCCAGACTGGCTATACATATGATTCTCAGATCTTAGTCTCCTGAGTAGCTGGGATTTATGAATATATCATCAGTATCCTGAAAGCTTTTATTATAGAGATCTTAACATGTTCATTTGTATGCAGAATTAGAACAAATCATTATTCTCCTTAAAAGCTTTGATTGCATATTCTAATTATAGCATGTGCATTAATTTTGTTGCTGTCATTAAAAATCCCTACAACTTCGGGGATTTAATTGACTTAAATTTTGTATATCAAAGTGACATATAAGCTTGGTACTGGTGGTTCGCACCTGTAATCTTTGCTACTCAGAAGAGTGAAATCTGAGAATCATAGATAAAACTAGCCCTATCAGGACAGCCTATGAGACTTTTATCTGCAATTAAGAGCCGAAAAATGGCAGAAGTGGGGCTGTGGCTCAAGTTGTAGGGCATTAGGCTTTTATCAAAGCAGTTTAGGGACTCAGAATTCAAGCCTCAGGACTAGCAGACATAAAAGGAGACAAGGGAGCTGCACAGAGGCAAAAGGCCTGAGAAACACTAAAGGTTTGTGTTTTTAAGTTTTAATACAAAGTTGTATAAAGTTGTAGAGATTTGATAACTCACAACGGTGGTACTTAAATGAATTAGCAGGCAACAAGTGAGTGTTTGTGGGTCTCCTTAGATGACTCAGTTTATTAGAGGGTCAATGGAAAAGTTCACCTGACAAAATTAAAAGGGCAAAGATGAATTTTGGCTATTACAATACGAGTTATTCAACTCAGCTGAAACAAAAATTGGGAGAGAGTTTGCTGTGTGTGCCAATTCTGTGGTTTAGACAGGGCCTGGGTGCTGTCCCTGAGGTTTTTATTGCACAAGGCTAGTACTCTGCTCCTTGAACCACTGTTCCACTTCAACTTCTCTGTGTTTAATTGGAGATAAGAATATCACAGACTCCTCTGCCTGACCAGTCCATGTTGCACATGTAGTGACAATACGAAATGGAACCTCATTATCAAAAAATAACCATGGTTAAGTTCATACTTATGATAAAATATTTGAACTATAATTTTTAGATATTAACAAATATATTTTTGTATGCTAGGCATTGGTGGCTCATGCCTGTAATTCTAGCTACTAAGGAGGCTGATATCTGAGGATCAAAGCCAATCCAGGCAGGAAAGTCAATGAGACTTTTTTTTTTTTAATTTTTCTTTCATTTCTTTTGTGAACATACTGTACAGAGGGGTTACAATTACAGTGGCGGGATAATGCGTACATTTCTAATCAAGCATTGCAGCCTCCTCCTTTGTTTACCCTTCACATCCCTTCCCAGCCTCCTCCCCCCCCCCCCCGCCACCCGACCCAATCCTCCCCCTCTCCCGCCCCCCCCCTCGCACCAACGTTGTAAAGCTCCTTTGCTACATGACAATTTGTACTTCTCATTGTTGCAACAGGTCCACCTGAATCCTTAAACGACTTGATTTTCCCCAATTCCTCCACAAGTTATACCGACATCAAATATAGTGGAAGCAGGGATTATACTGTGGGGGAGGGAAATACAAATCAACAAGGAAATAATCTTATAAATGCATTAGAAACAAATGCATGGAAGAAAAAAACATTAAAATACATATCTAAGGGTTCATTTTCCTAACATCACATTATCTGACCTTTTCCGCTTGACTCATACCTATACTAGATATTGCAAATAAGGGAAACCATGGGACCTATGTTTCTTTGGGCCTGGCTTACTTCACTTAATATAATTTTTTCCAAGCCTTTCCATTTCCTAACAAATGGGGAAATGTCATTCTTTCTGATGGAGGCATAGAATTCCATTGTGTATATATACCACATTTTCTTGATCCATTCATCTACTGAGGGACATCTGGGTTGGTGCCATATCTTAGCTGTGGTAAATAATGCTGAAATAAACATAGTTGTGCTGGTAGTGTTAGTGTGGTCTTGTTTGTAAACATTTGGGTAAATACCCAAAAGTGGGATTGCTGGGTCATAGGGGAGCTCTATGTGGAGTCTTTTGAGGAACCTCCATACTGCTTTCCAAAGTAGTTGAACAAGTTTACATTCCCACCAACAATGAAGTAAGGTTCCCTTCTGTCCACATCCCCTCCAGCATCTGTTGTTGTTAGAGTTCTTGATTTTTGCCAATCTAACTGGAGTGAGGTGGTATCTCAATGTTGTTTGGATTTGCATTTCTTTTATGGCTAGGGAGGTTGAACATTTCTTCATGTGTCTATTGGCCATACTCCTTTCTTCTTCAGAGAAGTTTCTCTTCAAGTCTTTAGCCCACTTATTTATTGAGCAGTTGTTTCTTTGAGGATTTGTTGTTGGGAGATTTAATTTTTTGAGTTCCAAGTATATTTTAGATATGAGACCCTTACCTGTTGTATGGCTAGTGAAGATCTTCTCCCAATCCGTGGGCTTTGTAGTGATCTTGCTAGCTATGACCTTTGCCATGCAGAAGCTCAGCAAGTCATGCAAACCCATTTGTCCAACCTTTCTTTGATTTGTTGTGTTTCCGGGTCTCTATTAAGAGAATTTCAGCCTGAGCCAAGGAGACCTAGGGTTTCTCCTATTCCATCCTTTAATGTCTTCAGAGTGTCTGCTTTGACTTCGAGGTCTTTGATCCATTTGGAATTTATTCCGGTGGAGGGTGATAGATAAGGATCTAGCTTTAGTTTTCTACAAGTAGTTAACCAATTTTGCCAGCACCATTTACTGAAGAGGCTGTCTTTCTTCCATTCTATTGTTTTAGCTCCCTTATCGAAGATTAGATAGCTATAGGTCTCTGGGATCATTTCTGGGTTTTCAATTCTATTCCATTAGTCCTGAGGTCTGTTCTTATGCCAATATCAAGCTGTTTTGATTACTATGGCTTTATAGTAGTTTGATATTTGGTATTGATATTCCTCCAGCAGTGTTCTTTCCGTTGAGGAGCGTTTTTGGTATTCGGGGTCTTTTATTGTTTCACATGAATTTTTGGATTGCCTCTTCTATTTCCTTGAAGAATGAGTTTTGAATTTTGATAGGTATCACGTTGAATTTATAGATAGCCTTGGGAAGTATTGCCATTTTCACGATCTTAATCTTCCCAATCCAGGAGCATGGGAGGTTTTGCTATTTTTGAAGTTCTGTTTGATTTCCTTTTTCAAGATTTTAAAGTTTTCATCATAGAGGTCCTTCACCTCTTTGGTTAAGTTAATTCCTAGGTATTTTATTTTTTGTGGGGCTATTACAAATGGAGTTACTTTCCTAATTTCAGCCACAGTTTTCTCATTGTTGGCATACAGAAAAGCCACTGATTTTGGGGGGTTAATTTTATACCCTTCTACCTTGCGAAAGTTTTGAATCAGCTTGAGTAATTTGGGAGTGGAGTCTATGGGATTCTTTAAATACAAGATCATGTCATCTGCAAAGAGGGAGAGTTTTATTTCTTCTTTCACTATTTGGATCCCTTTTATGTTTGCATTTTGTGTCATTGCTGTAGCTAGGCATTCCAATACTAGATCGAAGAGAAGTGGAGAGAGTGGACATCCTTGTCTTGTTCCTGAGTTAAGAGGAAATGGCTTTAGTTTTTCACCATTAAATATAATGCTGGCTGTAAGTTTGTCATATTCAGCCTTTGTTGTATTGAAGAATGTTCCATGGATTCCTAATTTTTCCAGAACGTTCATCATAAAGTGGTGATGGATCTTGTCGAATGCTTTTTCTACATCTATTGAGATAACCATGTGGTTCTTATACTTGCTCCTATTTATGTGATAAATAATATTAATTGATTTGCGTATATTGAACCAGCTTTGCATCCCTGAAATGAATCCTGTTTGATCGCGGTGTATGATTTTTGGATGAATTGTTGAGGTCGATTGTCCAAAATTTTGTTGAAAAATTTTGCATCAATGTTCATCAAAGTAATGGGTCTATAGTTCTCTTTCTTTGATGAGTCCCTGCCTGGTTTTGGGATGAGGGTTATGATGGCTTCATAGAATGTGTTCGGTAGTGAACTTTCCTATTTCAATTTCATTGAAGAGTTGGAAGAGTATTGGTGTGAGGTGTGTTTTGAAGGCCTTGTAAAATTCCACTGTAAAACCATCTGGTCCTGGACTTTTCTTAGCAGGAAGACTCTTATTGCTGTTTCTATTTCCATGCTTGATATGGACCTGTTAAGATGGTTTAACTCATCTTGGTTTAGTTTTGGCATGTCAGTATTTGCTAGGAAAAGGTCCATTTCTGTCAAGTTCTCAAACTTATTAGCATAAAGTTTTGAGAAGTATTCCCTTATAATGTTCTGAATCTTGGTTGTTTCTATGGTGATGTTTCCATTCTCATCTCTGAGTTTATTAATTTGGGTGTATTCTCTTCTTTTTCTGATAAGATTTGCTAAGGGTCTGTCAATTTTGCTAATTGTTTCGAAGAACCAACTCTTTGTTTTGTTGATTCTTTCTATACTTTTTGGATTCTAATTAATTTAATTCTGATATAATTTTAATTATTTCTTTCCCACTACTGCATTGGGGTTTATCTTGCTGCTCTTTTTCAAGGAGGTTTAGATGTGTCATTAAATTATTGGTTTCAGATCTCTCAAATTTGTTTATGTAGGAGGTCAGAACTGTACACTTGCCTCTGAGTACTGCCTTTGGTTTATCCCAGAGGAGCTGTTAATTTGTGTGTTCATTTTTGTTGAATAGCATAAACATTTGAATTTCCTTTCTAATGTCTTCCATATTCCACTCGTGATTCAGCAGTGTGTTTTTCAGCCTCATGTGTTACCAGAATTTCTTTGGTGGCTTTTGGTGTTGAGTTCTAATTTTATTCCCTTGTGGTCAGAGAGAATGCATGGTATAACTTCAATGTTTCTGAGTTTGCTTTGTGGCCTAAAATGTGGTCTATTTTAGAAAATGTTCCATGGGCTGCTGAGAAAAACGTGTATTCTGATGGTGCTGGGTGAAATGTGCGGTTGATGTCTATTAAATCTAATTGACCTACGCAACTGTTTAGATCTGCGGTTTCTCTGTTGAGTGTTTGCCGAGTTGATCTAACTAGTGGGGAAAGTGGTGTGTTAAAATCCCCAACCATTAATGTCTTTGGATCTATGTGGGTTTTGTGGGAGAATAGTGTTTCTTTGATACATTTGGGTGCTCCATTGTTTGGTAAATAGATATTTAGAATTGTAATATCCTCCTGAAGGAGGGATCCCTTAATTAGTATGTAGCGACCTTCTTTATCTTTTCTCATGAATTTTAATTTGAAGTCTATTTTATCTGATATTAGGATTGCAACTCCCGCCTATTTATGGGGTCTGTTTTCATGGTAGATTTTGTTCCAGTCTTTAACATTGAAAATGTGTTCGTTTTTACGGGCAAGATGTGACTCCTGCAGGCAGCAGATAGAAGGATCTTGTTTTTTAATCCAACTAGACAGTCTATGTCGCTTACTTGGAGATTTAAGTCTGTTAACATTAGTAGATAGAACTGAGGGGTATTTGGTATTTCCTGCCATGTTATCCACCTTCTTGGGGGCTGCGAAAACTAGTTTCTTCCTAAGGTTCTTGGATTCTCAGTTTGGGTGCAGTTTCTTGGCCTTTGTTGTGGTCTTGTTGGTTTTCTATGTGTAGGACCTCTTTAAGAATCTTTTGTAGGGCTGGTTTGGTGGAGATGTATTGTTTCAATTTTTCTTTGTTATGGAAGGTTTTTATTTGGCCTTCAGTTATGAAGGAGAGTTAAGCTGGGTACAGTATTCTTGGTTGATAGTTGTTTGTTTTTAGGGCATGGCATACATCATTCCAGGCTCTTCTTGCTGTGCTTGTCTCTGCTGAGAAATCTGAGCTGATTCTAATTGGTTGCCCTTTATAGGTGATTATTCTTTTCTCCTTGACAGCTTTAAGGACCTTTTCCTTGGTCTGAGTTGATCCTGTTTGGATTATAATGTGATAGTGGGATGTTCTATATTCTTCTTGTGTATTTGGGGTTCTAAAAGTTTCTTGTATCTGAATAGGTCTATCTTTTTGAATGTTTGGGAAGTTCTCTGCTAGAATCCTGTTAAGCAAATTTCCTAGAACATTAACTTCTGTTTCTAGGTGCTCCTCTACGCCCATTATCCTTAGATTAGGTCTTCTGATGGTGTCTTCCAAGTGTTGGACAGATCTATCATATTTGTTGGACTTGTCTTGGATGGTAGTATGTTCTTTCTCTATAATATCTAGGCTGTCTTCAAACCCTGAGATTCGATCTTCTTCATGGTCTAACCTGCTGTCCAGACTTTCTACTTTGTTTTTTATCTCTTTTCCTTCTAATTGGTCGCTTTGATGGCTTCAAATTCTTTGTTGAAGCTTTGTTTTAGATCTTGTATGAACTTCTTTACTTCCTTAATTTGATGTTCAGTGTTTATTCTCAAATCACTTAGTTGATTAGTTATGGTTTCCTTGGACTCCCATTCCTTCTGTTAGGTTCCATTCATCATTGCCTTTTTGGTCTTCCTGACTTCCTTCAGCTCTTTGTTAATGTATTCCATGAATTCCTTTAGTGATCTTTGTGTATTCTCATCCTGCTCTCTCAATTCCTGTATTACTCTTTGCTAGCTTCCTCCCTTTTGTGGGATTCCTGTAGTTCTCTTTGAGTATTCTCAGCCTGCTCATGCCATTCCTGCCTTTCTCTTTGTGTATTCTCATGCTGCTCACTCAAATCCTGTATCAATTTTTGAGTAGCTTCCTCGCGCTTATGATATTCCTGTATAAACTTTTGGATTGCCTCCTCTCTCTCCCTATCACGCTCATACAGAGTCCTTTTTATGTTTTCAATCTTTTCATTTATCATTTTTGCCAGCAGTGTTTGTAGAGCTATTTGGGAACTCTCCTCTGGATTATTCATTATTTGTTCCTACCCCTGGTTATCAAGAGTGGGAATTGAGATACCCGGGTTTGCCATTTTTCTTGTGTTTTTCCAGCTTACTCTGCCCGTTTGAGATGAAAAGAGCTCCAGTGTTGTGCTAGTACACTATCTTAAGGCAAGCATCAACCAAAGTCTGAATTTGCACACACAATAGTCTACAGATACAATCTAGTTCAACAGATACATCTATTCCACATCAAACAACTATATGTTAATGGGCTACGTACCGGGAAGAAGAATTTTCACAACCAGAAATTATTAGGGTTAGGGAGAGATGTGGTTTAAAAAAGTAATAGATTGATGTGGGAAGGCACAGTGAGAGTTAACTAAGTCCTAATCTCAAAGCAGGAAATAGGTTGTGTAGGATGAAAGTAGAGAGATAAAAAAGAAGAAATGGAAAGGGAAAAGAAAGAGAATAGAAAAAATATAAAAGTAAAAATTAATAATATTATGCAGAACAAAAACAATCTATTTAGAGAAGAACGTGAATATATTGAGAGAAGGGGACGGATATAAAGGAGATGTGAAAAACTTAAAAATAAAAATGCTTAAGGGGCTGGGATGGTGGCTCAGTGGTAGAGTGCTTGCCTTGCATGCATGAGGCTCTGGTTTCGATTCCTCAGCACCACATATAAATAAAAAGCCGGAAATGGTGCTGTGACTCAAGTGGTAGAGCACTTGCTTTGAGCTGAAGAGTTAAGGGACAGCGCCCAAGCCCAGAGTTCAGGCCCACAACCGACCAAAAAAATAAAAATAAAAATAAAAATGCTTAAAATATTATATAGGTATAAAGAGGTAGTACTGCTATTAAGGAATTTAAGCCTCAGAGGTTTTGAATTGAGTAATAAATTTGTGGATTAAGTGTGTACACAATGGGGGATATTGTCTAATAGTCAACTAAGAGTTTATCTGAGGATGTGCAGGACAACAATTAAGTCACATAAAGAAGAAGAAAAGAGAGGAAATGGTGAAAAGGACAAGAAAGGAAGAAAAAAAGATCAGCATTCCAGTAGAGCTAAACAAAAAACAAAAAGATAATTAAAAAAGAAAAAAAGAGAAAGAAAACAAAAAAAGAAAGAAAAACGCACACTCATGTATCCCTAAAATAAAAATTATAAGAGGAATAAAAAGTTACTGGAAAACAATTTTTTTTAAAAAACGCAAAAATTAAAGATTAAAAAAAGTTTTAGAAAAGAAAAAAAAAATTATATAAGGTACCAAAAGAAGAAGAAGTAGAAGAAGAAGAAGGAGAAGGAGGAGGAGAAGAAGAAGAAGAAGAAGAAGAAGAAGAAGAAGAAGAAGAAGAAGAAGAAGAAGAAGAAGAAGAAGAAGAAGAAGAAGAAGAAGAAGAAGAAGAAGAAGAAGAGGAGGAGGAGGAGGAGGAGGAAGAAAGTTCTTTGATTTTTTGGGGAGGGGTGGGAAAAATCCAGTATCTCCCTTGTGTATGTAACCAGCCTCTTGTTGGAGTCTCTGGTCTGCTTGTGGTCCTGTGTCTTGGTTGGTTTCTTAAGTCAGTTTTTTCTAACAGGCAGAAACATGCTCTGCTTTACCCAGGATTTTGCGATCCTCCTCCAAGGCTAGTTCAATGGGAGGCAGATCTACTTTGAGAATCACAAAAGAGGGAGTTGCAGTGATGAAGCTAGGTTCTGGGTAGAGTTGAGGCCTTTCAACAAACAGTAGCTTTTCACGCTGGCTAGTTTGTGAGAAATTCACAGCACCCACTCTGGAGCCATTCTCAGGGTTTCTGTTTACTGAATTTCAATTGATTGTCGAGGCTGCTGAAGGGAGGGGCAGCTTCTGGCTCTGATTACCCAGTGAAGAAAGCCACTGCTAGGGCTGGCGCCTGAGCTGGGTGACTTTTCCCTGGGTGGAGCTGAGTCTGGCAGGTCATGCCGTCGTTAAGTTCTTTTGACCTGCTAAATGACTTGTTTTATTCCAAGGCTTGAGTTGGGGCTAGCAGCTCCAACGAGCTTTGTCGGTATCCAAGATGGAGATCTCCGGTAATGGGGGGGTGGGAGGGGTGGCCTTCCTTCCTCTGCTCCCTGGGAAGGAGTGAGGATGTCAGGCTTCTACTCCCGCCGAGTCTTGGTTCCTGGGTCATCTCTGGTTCTCTGAACTGCAGGATGAAGATGTCCGCTCCTTGTCGGTTCTTGCTGGTGTTGAGTAGAATCCACTTGCCCGCTGCATCTGGCTCCTTCATCCCAGACTCTCTGTGGTTCAGGTATGGCCCCTGCAGTCGCTGCCACCACCGCTGCCGCCGCTGCCGCCGCCGCCGCAGCTGCTAGCAAGAGCTCAGATCTGTCTCCTAGCCTGGATTTTCTCTCTCTGGCCTGACTCTCTTTTCTGTGATGGCACACTTGGTGTGATTCTCTGGCTTAGGACTGTTCACTGGAACTCTAAAACTGCTTTCTATGCAAGAGCTTGTTTAGACTCCAGCTTCTGCTCCTCCATCTTCCCGGAATTCCATCTCCATGAGACTCTTATCTCGAATAAACCACAAGATAAACCAGAACTGGCACTGTGATTCAAGTACAGTGTTAGCCTTGAGCTGAAGAGCTAACTGACAGCGCCCAGGCCCAGAGTACAAGCCCCATAACCAAAAATGTGTATACTCACACACACACACACACACACACATACGTAGGGATTGTGTTATTCTTTTACCCATTCATCATTGGTGGACCTACAGCTTTCTTAATGATTGCAATAAATATGGACAAGATCACATAGTAGATCTACTATTGCCAACTTAGATATTTTTAAATGTGCATTTACATGCAATTTAGTACATTAATGATGTTGTCCAGTGATCTACTTTGAAACTTTTTCCATCTTCTCTAATTGAAACATTGGAGAAATGCACCTTCTACAGATCTGCTTTGCTAATTACATCACCATCAATTATTTAATGCATATGGCATTCCATCAAGGTAACTGTCTTTTGAACTAGTGCAGCTGCAAGCACTTAATCATTCATATGTTTACTCATATTTTTTTTTATTTTCAAGATGATGTACAGAGGGGTTACATTTACCTAAGTAAAGTAGAATGTGCATTTCTTCTCAAACATGTTACCACTTCCCTCATTTTTCTCATAATTTCCCTCCCCTCTTACACCTTCCCCCCAAGTTGTACAATCATTTCCGACATATTATTCTGTGTATATTGCTGCTCTGTCATCTTTTCTCACCTTTCTGTTGTTCCCCTTCCTTTTCCTTATTCAGATAAATGTATATAAAATACCAGAGTACCAAAATCAAATACAGTGACAACAGGGGATATATCATAGTGGGAAGAAAATACAAAAAATTTACTTGTTTTTATTTTTTATTTTTGGCAGGGGGCGGGTGGTCATGAGGCCTGAACTCTGGGCTGGGGCCTGTCCCTCAGCTCTTCAGCTCAAGGCTAATGTTCTACTACTTGAATCATAGCATCACATCTGGCTTTTTCTGTTTAGATGTTGCTGAAGAATTGAACCCAGGGCCACATGATTGCAATAAATAGAGGCAAGTACTCTACTACTGAGCCACCATCCCATCCTGTTGTTGCACTTTTAATGTACTATGTGATTTTTTCGTTTTTTTGGTACATTCTCTTTTTTTTAATGAGTTTCAAATAATTGTGGAAAATTCTTTCATATACAAATAGATCCTGTGGAGATTTTAGCTAGAAAAATTTTCTATGTGTTTCATTATTTTATTTTTTGTCGGTCATGGGGCAAAAAAAAAGAAACTTTGCCACTTTAGCGGGGAGGGGGGGAGGGAGGAGGAAATGGGAAGGTATGGGAAGGGGAAACAAAGGAGGAGCAACAATGCTTGATAAGAAATGTACTCATTTCCTTGCCCATGTAATTGTAATCCCTCTGTGTGGTATTTTCACAATAAAAAACAATAATAAAAAATTGCTATGTGTTCTGGTATATAGGTATAATACTGTCTTCTTTGGAGGCCAAAGTAGGAAGATTTCTTGTTCAAGTCCAGCCCTAGTAGATTAGCAGAACTATATAACCCCCAAGTATAAACAAAAGGGGTTGTGGACATAACTCAAATACTATAGCACCTACGTAGCATGCACAGGCTTTGATTCAATCTTCAGGGGAAACAAAAGTGAAAAGGAAGAGAAAAAATCCTGAATTATCAAAGTTGATACTGTGCAGATATTTCTAGATAACCATTTAGCCATCAAAACTATACAGGAATTTTTAGAAAGAGATAAGAATTTCAACAAATTGCAATTGCAGCAAACATGGCTTATTTATCTTATTTATATTATGGTGGGAATAATAGGCAATTAGAATGAATATGAGAGCTTCAGAAGAAATTGGCAATTTATCGAGGAAGAATGTCAAGCATTGCTTTGAGACACTAAAAATGGAAGCAGCAGGTCAGATTTCAGACATATTTGCAGCTGAACTGGGATGTAGACCAGCCCTGCCCTTACTACAGTCCCCTGAAAAAATTTTTGCCAACCTCTGCTATCCTTCTGGGCTGTAAAGCCATTCTCCTAACCTGCTCAGAGACAGGGGCTTCACCCCAACCAACGTCTTACAAAACAGTTCACCTTTTGCCAGCCCCAATCAAAAGTCCTGACAAATAAGCAATGGAATTCCCATCTCTCCTTCGTGTTTTTGAGCTAAAATTCTGCAGCCATATTTTAAGAATGTATTTTCAAGATTGTTTGAATTCGTGTTTCCTGGATGGGAAACTGGAATAGCCCCAAATGCATCTATTTTTATTTGTTTCCCACTCTGCTGATGTTGTACTCACTTGACACCATGGAAATCATTGTGGGTAACCCTTGAAGTTGAGCTAATTTTTCAAGGCCCCTGGGCAGTGGGATAGATCACCCTCTCAGATTAGCTATTACAACCAGTGATTAAAGTGTAACCTGGTCTTTCAGAAATAACAGAAATTCTGCCACGTTTTTCAGTTCTGTTAAATGTGGTGGACAGAGCTAACCCTGAATGCTGGCTGCATGTTGGGTTGCCATAGAAGCAAGCAGCATCCTTGGCCACTTGTTCCACAGAGAAGCTCCTCCCTGTGCCAGCTTAATAAAGCAGAAAGTACCTTTCTTTGTTGCTGACATAGCTATCTCTGCCCTCCCCAAGATAGCTGAACAATAGAAGGGGTATCTCACTAATATGTGGCATGGAAAATACAGGCAACAAAGTGATGGACTTAGCTGTGTCCATCGCTGGCCTTAATGACCCTAGGGGATAGGTGAGATTTTACATTAGACAAGATCATCAGTAATGCCAGTGGGAGATTCTTGTCTAAGCATTGGGAATAGCTCTCAGTGTTTCTTTTGCCTACATTAAAGGCTGCTTAATGCACTAGAGCTTGTCTTGGAAAAGACACTGAAAGGAAAAACATAGGGGATCGAAAGGGCCACAGAGACACAGAGTTGTCCTAGCCCCTTGTTAGGGATCTTAGAAGAGGAGGTGCACACATGTGGAAGCCCTCAATTTAAGCCTCACTTGATTTGTGAAATAAAATCATTCACTGAGTTGATGTGCCTCCTGAATTCTGCCTACCTGCATGTTTCCCTTTACAATTCACCCAAATGCCAAGGATGATACAGTACACTGTACTCAACACTCTTTAAATAAACTGAGGCTCAGGGATATGAGCCTGAGTTCCTTGGTAAGCAGCAATGCTGGCACTTGGATCTATGACTCCAGCTGTGAACCTACACTTCATTTGTCTTTTCTGACCTTGAAATAAAATTCTCTTTTCCTGCCTGCCAGCTAACTAGCTCCATGCTCAGTGCCCACTTCCCTATACTCCAGTTCTATCTAGAGAATAAAATACTCAAAGTCAACTATCTTCCACACTGATGTGTCTCTGCTTACCAGGAATCAATGCCTGGGGTGCTGGTATGGCAGCAGAGGACAGCCTCCTTCTGCCTTCCTTATTTCATGCAAGTTTCTTTGTATATACTATCTCTCTTGTAACGCAAGGCTCTGGTGGAGCAGTGTTGCTAATGGGGCAAGATAGAAATCCTAGAAGGTGGAGTTCTCTTTTAATTTTAAATTCCTTAATTCTCAGTTGTCTTACTTTCTGAGGTATAACATATAAGCAAGGGGACAAAGAAATATGCTTTTAGCAAATATCAGAAGAGTTCTCTGTGTCTATTAGAATTGTTGTTTTTGTTGATCATAGAGTTTGAACTTAGGGTCCAGGCACTGTCCCTGGGCTTTTTTGCTCAAGACTAGAGCCCTACCACATTGAGCCAAATTTCCACTTCCAGTTTTCTGGTGGTTAATTGGAGATAAGAGTCTCACAGACTTTCCTGCCAGGGCTGGATTTGAACCACAGTTCTCAGATTTCAGCCTCCTGAGTAACAAGTATTACAGTCGTGGGCCACCAGCACCTGGCAGAAATTTTTTCTTTTTTCTTTTTTTAAATACTGTGAGATTTGCAGAGAAAGCAAGAAATTAGAATCTATTGTTGGGAGAGCAAATTAATTAAATGTTTTGTGGACAGCTTGACAAAGTACATTAAGTAATGAAATATGCCTCATCTTTGACCCAGCTAAATACATCTGAATATTCCTCAAAATAAGTCACAGAGAGAGGAAGATATTCTGGGCAAGCATGCCTCAGCACCATATGTCCGTCCTAGGCAAGGTCTGGAAAAATAACCTAGGTGATAAAATTATTACTGCATGTATTCAACTAACTGGAAAGCAATTCTTAAAATACTACATGCCTATTGAAAGGAAAAGGTATTCTTGACACAGGAAGCAAAACAAAAACAAAGTGTTAAAAATAATAGAGTTATCTTGGGGTTCATTTCGCCTAGCATCATCTTTTCTGACCATCTCTGCTTGTCTCATATGTCTATAGTTCTAGCTATTCTGGAACCTAAAGCCAGAAGCTCACTTGAACTCTAGTTCAGGGCTCACCTAAGCAACATATTGAGATACTGTCTAAACACAAATAGCTGTCTTCATCTAACCAGACCATGCTCAAGAAATTATGTAGTCCCAAATGTTTGTATAAAGTACACTTAGGAAGAAGAGGTTCAGGTGTACCTTCACATACAAGGGTGACAGATAGGTAATGACAAATATTTAAGGCTTGAAGACAGAATTTTTATTGTGTTCACTATAAATGTTGTATTTGAACAGATCAGACAGACAGATAGAATTGTGTCCATTCATTGAGCCTAAATCAGAATAAAACATACTTAATCGAATCCATTACATGTTACCACAAATTATAAGGCAGCTATCCAACCTGGGTCCTTGCATCCAGCATAAGGAGAATTCAGGTAAGAAGAAAACATATGTAAAGATGATCGAAGGGTTTAGTAGAAGAGAAAAATAACAAAGAGCACATATTATAGACACACCACAGAGAAAAGGGCAATTCGGCCCAGGTCAGCCATCTTGGCCATTTTCCTCATTACAGAGATTGGTCTTGGGTTAAATAGGGAGAATTGTAGACCTTGAAGATGGCTTTCTGATTGGTGGCTATCCTTTCTGTTTCTTGTAATGTTATGACTTCAAAGATTTATTGCCCCATCCTTATGTACTCAACATTTTGAGCATACTCTTTATTCTTCTGTAGCCCTCTTCGCCCATATCCATGTCAGCTAGCTTTGGTTTAGCAGCTGATCATGCCATCTGCCAGTTCTATAGACCACATGTTCTGATTGACTACTTTGCACTAACTCACACTAGAATTACTCTGATTTAAAAAAATATGCCATGTTATACATGCATCTGAACAACATGTGGTAGCACATAGTACATTATGTATCAGGTAAAAATAGGGAATAAACATTTTCAGAACAAATACTGTAGTATATTCCCTAAAGTATTAAGTACTACAATTGTTTTATTGAAATGTATAATCATACGTAACTGGTATTTTTGTCAATAAACCTGCTTTTATTTAGGAGGTAGTATGTACAGAAATAGCTCTTAGACATAATATTAAGTTATCGTAAAAACAACTCCACTTCCATTTCTATTCAAGATGGGTAATTTAGGTATCAATTCCCTCACTTTCTAGAGCAATGAGTTCTCTTCTTCATAGGCAGAACACAGATTCTGATAGCCTTCTTGCTTTAGAGCTGGCCCTGACATCACCCTGACACACTGGCATGGCTTTTTCTTCCCACCAGGTTTCTATCAGATAGGGAAGCTTTATGGTTGCACACTGAAGACTGACCACCCCAATCTCCAGTCCATGTCTCCCAACTTGAGATAGGATATTCCTTACAGTACCTGAAGTCCATTAGTCCATTAGTCCATTATCTATCTATCTATCTATCTATCTATCTATCTATCTATCTATCTATCTATCTATCTATCTATCTATCTATCTATCTATCTATCTATCTATCTATCTATCTGTCTGTCTATCTGTCTATCTGTCTATCTGTCTATCTGTCTATCTGTCTATCTGTCTATCTGTCCATCTATCTATCTATCTATCTATCTATCTATCTATCTATCTATCTATCTATCTATCTATCTATCTATCTATCTATCTATCTATCTATCTATCTATCTATCTATCTATCTATCTATCTGTCTGTCTATCTGTCTATCTGTCTATCTGTCTATCTGTCTATCTGTCTATCTGTCTATCTGTCCATCTATCTATCTATCTATCTATCTATCTATCTATCTATCTATCTATCTATCTATCTATCTATCTATCTATCTATCTATCTATCTATCTATCTATCTATCTATCTATCTATCTATCTATCTATCTATCTTTCTGTCTGTCTGTCTGTCTATCTATGCTCTATTTTGTGTGCCAGTACTGGAGTTTGAACAGAAAGCCTCATGCTCTTCCTTAGCTGTTTTTGTTCAAGGTTGTCAGCCTCCCATTTTAGCCACACTTCTGCTTCCAATTTTTTGCTGGTTAATTAAATATAAGAGGCTATGGACTTTCCTGCCCAGGGTGGCTTTGAAACACAATCCTCAGATCTCATCCTTCCAAGTAGCTAGGATTACAAATGTGAGCCACCCCTGGGTGACTTCTTATCTTCATACACCTCCTATGGTTTGTGTCATCACCCAAAGGGCTTCTAGCCATAGAAAGCTTACCCATTCTGTCCATGGTTTCAAGATGGAGGCAGCCAAAACTGACAGTCTCAAAGCCTGTGATTTCATCCCACTAGACCCTACCGAAGCCTTCACCACATGAGGCATCTCCCTGCCATGTTCTAGCTCCAATCTTTTTATATCCTTTCTCCCTTTTCTCACCTTCTACCCAGACATGCATAATCTCATCATTACCTTGGAACTAGTCATCTATCCATCCCATTCCTGGCATTTGAAGAACCCCTGGATTCCAGTAGCTCAAGCCTGTATTCCTAGCAACTCAGGAGTCTGAGATCTGAGGATTGTGGGTCAAAGTCAGCTTAGTAAGAGTGAAGCCCACGAGAACCTTACCTTCACTTAACTACTAGAAGTTGAGCTGTGGTTCAAGTGACAGAACACGCTAGCATTAAGTAATAAAGTTCAGGGACCATGTACAGGCCCAGGTCTGTTGTGCATGTACACAAATACGCATGAAAACACATAATGTAATCTGGTTTTATTGTTTGGTGTTTGAATAAGGCTACTTGTTTACAACCTTAGGAAAGAGCACATTTCAGTTGCTTTTTCTACAGTGAACTTGGATGTAAGTCCTGTGTTGTCCTCAAACCCCTGAGTTTCAACAACTGAATATTACAAGTACTGGGATGTTATGCCTGAATGAAATCAACTGATGGTTGAGTCTGCCTTTGCCAGCTGACACTGTCCACAGGGTACTTCTAGTCTTTAGACACTTCCTATGGAAGTGACTGTCCCTTGTAATGTAAAGACTTTTCAGCGGGGGGGGGGGGAGGGTGTTGGGCTGGTAGGGATGGTAAGGGGAAAAAAAGGAGGCAACAATGCTTAATAAGAAATGTACTCATTACCTTGTTCATGTAATTGTAACCCCTCTGTACAATGTTTTCACAATAAAACTTACTAATAATAAATCAAACAAACAAAAAAGACTTTTCTGCCCCCTGGCTCCTGAAACCTCCTCTGAAGTTTTCTTCCTCCTGTTGTCAGGATTCAGCTCATGTGTGCTCCTCTCCAAAAGGCTGAGCAAGCTTTCTTGGAAGATGCATTCTGTCTCTAGGGAGAATGAGACATAATACCTCTTTGGGCAGTAACTCAGGTTTCTGCCCAATCCCATCTGCCAGGATTTTGACTGGGCACTCAGAGCTGCAGCTAATATGGAATGAATGAAAAAGACAACAGTGAAAAAGAAGACCTCCCAAAAGAGCTTAGAGAAAGAGTCATAGATTGGAAATTGCTTGGAATATGGTCTTCCCTCCATGAGGCCTCTCCATTTACTAGCTAGCATTCCTGGGCTGGAGTGCCTCTTTGTGGCTCCACCCTTGGTCATGTATACAATTCCTATATTGCCAATGTAACATCAAAAGCTGATGTTCCCAGGGACATTGGAGGGGACAGCAAGAGGTAGCTACCTATTACTTACACACAAACTACTTAGGCTGTCTAAAGAAATGAAGTCTGGTCATTTGTAGCATTGTGTTGGCAAATTCACCATCTATGGATGGGAGTGCACCTTAATCCTAGTGGAGCTAGAAGAGTCATACAAACGGATTACCCTGAAGCTTTGAGCAGAGCTAGCTGTTGCTGCTGGCTTCTCGACTATTTTGTCTTTGAAATACCAAGAAATTGATGAAAACATCAGCACATCAAAGCAATTCTCAGTGTTCTTTTGTCACAAGAGTTCCAAAATAAGTTTCCAGCAATAGTTTTGCAAAAGCTTTGGCTGCTCTGTCCCCAGGAGAGACGTCACCTGCCCAAAGTGCCTATTGGACCTGGACATCATCTTAGAAACCAGCTCATCTGGGCTTGTTTGAGGGCTCTCGAGGTAGAGGCGGGGGTGGGAAGTTGATATCCCCAGACCTTATGTCTTTTATCGAGGCATTATCTCTTATTATAATGGTCTCTTTTCTTTTCAGTGAATATCAAGTGTTGTCCTGAATACTGGGTACAAAGCTGTGAACAGAATGAGGTACTTTCATCATGGGGCTTATTTATTGCTGCACAGCCTAATGCATCATAAATAAGTGGAGATTATGCAGAATATTATGAGAAAAAGGCATGGTAAGGAAAGCCAAACTGTATGATTTCACAATTGAGGGATGTGTAGCTTATACACAAAGCCCAAAAAACAAACAGCTTTAATGTTGTTTCTCTTTTTTTTTTTTTTTTTGGTGGTAGTAGGGCTTGAACTTTGGGATTGGGCGTTGTCCTTGTGCTCTTCAGCTGAGGTCGAGAACTCTATTTGGTTTTCTGGTGATTATTTGGAGATAAGAATCACAGGGAGGGCTGGGAAGGTGGCTCAGTGGTAGAGAGCTCTCCTTGCATGCTTGAGGCCCTGGGTTCGATTCTTCAGCACCACATAAGCAGAAAAAAAAGCCAGAAGTGGCGCTGTGGCTCAAGTGGTAGAGTGCTAGCCTTGAGCTGAAGAGCTGAGGGACAGCACCCAGGCCCAGAGTTCAGGCCCCACCACCCGACCCCCACGCCAAAATAAAAAAGAATTGCAGGGAGTTTCCTGCCCATGTTGGTTTTGAATCGTGATCCTCAGATCAGCCTCCTCAGTAGCTAGGTTTACAGGTGTGAACCACTGGTGCCTGGCTAATGTTGCTTCTTACTTGCTCACCTTTGGTGCCAACGACCTCCATGAGTCAAATCTCGAAGTGTCAAATTGAGAACTATCTTGTTCTTTGAGAAGTTATAGGGAAATAAAAAATTCAGAGATATATGCCACAGGTTAGGGAGTCAAAGTTGGATTTGAATGTTTTGTCTCCCTTTGGGTGAATGCTTCCTCTTCAAAGATTTAACACTTTTCTCAAAAACAAAACCAAAAAATATGGGATGGATATACTTAAGCCATATCTTGTCTTGAAAGCCTTCTTGTTTTGAAATTATTTTAAACTCAAAGAAGAGTTGCAAAGAGTAGTGAGAGTTCCCACATACTTCTTCACTGCTTTTTTATTATGAACATACTATTAACATCTTATATAACCACTCTCATTTACTGATTCTAAGACATTCACATTTGCACAATATTTTCAAGCTCCAGATGTTATTTGAATTGTATCATATCCCTCTCTAATGTCTTTGTGTATGTGTTCTTGTATTAAAGTACTGATGGCCACAAAAAGGGGTCAGAAATCATTTTTTCCTTACCTGAAAAGGAAGAGGCATGGGACATAGTTCTAACAGTGTGTAAGTGTGGAGACTGCACATTTTGGAAATGGTTACAAGCCTTATTAAAAGAACTATCTAGTTAATAAAAGTTGTCACCCTGGTCAATTGTCCTGGGCCACTGCCTCAAATGTTGCCTTAAAAACCAGCTGGACACCCGCCTATCAAGCCTATGCCACATATCCTTAACCAGTCTTAGTAGAAATTTGCAGCCCAGAAAAATGTGTGATAACCCTTTTGAGTCGGTGTGGGACCCTGCTGCTGCTTCTACCCACCCTTCTGGATAAAGTTCAAGGACGGCCTTATAGTCATCTGGAAGGAAATCTATGTTGTCATCCTGACCATGTTGACCATAGTGACAGTGGACTGGACTCCTGCCTGACTCCATCACCTCTGACTGCTTCCCAGTGGAAAGCTGCTTTGGATCTGCTGAAACTGAGTCTGTGGTATATTATTTCAGTGATATCCAGTAACTCTCTCTATTCCCACAGTAGATATTGAGGGCAAGGATGATATCACTGGCTTGCCTCAGGCACTTCAAGGATTAGGAAACTAGAAATCCACTCTACAATCAAATCCTTGCTTGGTTTGGGTGTGGTAAAAGGCCGCTTCCAAAAATAGCTATAAAGGAGAGATCTTTATCAATGGAGGTAGTAGGAGGAATGAAACTCACCCCTGCTATTAGAATTAAAAATTTAACAAAATTCTCCACCCAAGGGATGCCTTGAGGCATTTCTGATAACCTGGTTCCTCAAGCCAAAGAAGCAAAATGGGCCCAAAAGCCACAAAGAAACTCAGGGAAAGAAAGAGTGTAGTAAAGAAAGCCTTAGAAAGGAATTGAAAAAAAATCTCATCTGGATTAAAAAAAAAAGATATAAAAATAAGGATTGTCTTAAAATGTTTGTCACAGTGAAAAGGGGAAGAAGACAAACCCCAGAAAGTTTAAGTATGTAACAAATGGTAGGAGTATGTCTTAAAAATGAAGCTTATGAGTAAGTTGGTATGAAATTAAACTAGCTTTCATATACATAGAGTCATGATGGGTGAATTGATGTGGAACTATTCTTTATGTTTATCTGTATGGTAGGGAGGAAGGATATACCCACTTCAATCTAGATGCTGGTTTAGCTAATTAGAGCAGCCAGGTAGACTCGTTGTGAGAGGGGATTCTCTTAAATTTACCATGACTGAATGACTCCTTCCCTTTGCCCTTTTGCGCTCCCATTGCATTGTCTATTCCAAAGGGTTTATGCCCTGTGAAATGATGTTTGGCAGACCATCCTTCTTGTATCCTCGCTTAAAAACTGCAATGTTGACATAGATGACTGCTCCAGTCTTTACAGGCACTGCAGACTGTTCAACAGGAACTCCATTCCCAATTTCAGGCACTCCTGCAGGCAGCCCCTGTAGTTGGACCTAATTACTGATCATGAGACACTGTGTGGGTCATATGACATAAAAAAAACTAACTATCCTCAGTGGAAAGGACCTTATACTGCTATCCTAACAGCTCCAACCACTGTCAAGGTGAATGGGATCTGGTCCTGGATCCACGCTTCACCACTTAATGTGGCCCTGCTACCAGAAGAGACAAATGGATGGACCCTGAAAAGCCTCTCAAGCTAAGACTTATCTCATCATAATTTTTCATTTATGCTTCTGTGCTCTAAATGATGTTAACTACCACTGGCAGTTTAAAATCAGAGACAAGGGGACAGTTTTCTTACTTCTGCTATTGTAATGTCCCTGATTGTAGCAATTTAATTTTACCAACCAACTCAACTTGTGGAATATGACAAACTGCTTCAGGTATCTTGATGTCACACCCCTTCTCCTACTATGTTCTGGTGCAATGGAAGCCTATGGTCATACATTAATCCAACCTTGGCCTCTTGGATTTTGATAACAGCAGTTCCCCAATTAAATCTTTATACCAAAAGTGAAAATTTTCAGAGATTGTTATGCCACCTCTTAACCAAGAGGACAGATTTTATTCCTATAATGTTAGGGGTGAGTCTGGTTACCTCTGTTGGAGGAGCAGCTTTTGCTGGAGGTGCTGTAAGACATAGTTTAAAACTTGCTCAAGAATTTGAGGAGAGGGTAGATGAGGATACTCATGCCTCTTCAGTGTCTCTGGCATGCATACAAAGACAACTGAACTCTCTAGCGGGGGTGGCCTTGCAGAATCATACGGCACTAGACCTTCTCACAGCTTCCAAAGAGGGAACCTATGTTTTTCTAAGGGAAGAGTGCTGATACTGTGTAAATGAATCACGGCTGGAGAAGAAAACATAAAGGTTGTAGGTAAACTGTGTGAAGGACTCCACCAGCATCCATCTGCTAAACTAGATCTAGTATGGGTTCAAAGCCTTTTGGCCTGGTGGCTAGTATCCCTAGCCACCAGCAATTATACTATTTCTTCTACTTGTTATTACTGGTTCCTGTGTGGTTAA
The DNA here is from genome assembly GCF_024711535.1 of Dipodomys merriami. Lineage (NCBI taxonomy): Eukaryota > Metazoa > Chordata > Mammalia > Rodentia > Heteromyidae > Dipodomys > Dipodomys merriami. The sequence goes on along the minus strand of NW_027202488.1, from coordinate 70,241 downwards.
GTCTTTGATATCACTTATAGAAAAAATAATTGGGACTGTCAAGCTGATGGCCCTTCAGGCCCAGTACAGCCTCCTGAGTCAGGAAAAAGAGTCAAGAATTTGACTCAGTTACAAAAAGAAAGGGGAATGTAAGGATCTCTTAGGATTAAAGACCCCAAGACCAAGCAATGACACTGAGTCAGAATATTAACCTCTTATGGGGAACTGAGGAATGCAATAATCTCTTGCTTGAAACTGAGGAATGAAATAACAGGAAATTGCCATTGTAAAAGTCCCTTGTTTGGAAAAAAAAGTTGATGTTATCATACTAATAGAACTTTGCAGCTTGTACCTGCTTGTGTTTTTTGCCTTCATTAGCCTAGGCTGTGTTCATGTTTAGGGTCATAGTGTTAGCTCCCAAGTCTACACTGTGTCCCTGGCAGGACAACTTCTGTAACACCTAACAAACTTCTTTAATCTCTAAGCCCGCTTTGATGGACTCATTCTCAGACCCTGTAAGAATTGAAATAACAGTGATTAAGTTGTCTTAGACACTAATGAGGGGAATTTGTTTTAAGGATATCTCAGGTAACCTCAAAGTAAGAATAGAGTAGGATCAGACCTAAAATCTAGAAGTAGCCATGAACATCCATTGGCAACCTGGGAATGATTGTCTCCTGAACCCACATTCCTGTTTCAGCATTCTCACTGTTAAGAAAATGGAGGAAAACAGAAAAGGAATAGGCCAGACTCAATGATCAACAGGTGGGGACTGTTTATTGCCAGCAAGGTGCATAGACCTTTCAGGTTTGGAGGTTGTTTGAGGGACTATATTTTGGATGGACTTATATAGGGCTTGTTTTCACAAAGAAGCAGAAAATAAAAAGTGGCTTATGCTCTCTTAGGCCACAAGGAGACTTCCTTGACCAGGCCCACAAGTTGAATGTTCTACACTGGATGAAGGGCTATTGTCCCCTGGGGACCAAGTGTTATATCCTTGGCCAGGCACTGATTGGAACCTGCCTGCTGACAGGCATGTGGCCACGCTTGTTTTCTTGTACCTGGTGTCTTGCTTGAGCTGGAGGAATTAGGCAGGAATCAATCTTTCACTCACTGTAACAAATTTTTCAAGCCAAATTGCACAGATTCCAGCCTGTTACCTTTCCTGCAGCAGAATGTGGGGACATCAGGTTATACAGTGCTGTGGCGTTTTAGTGAGAGCAATGAAAAGAGTCCCCAGTATGTGACTTCTGTTAGAGTCATCGGAACTCTTGAACAGAAAAGTGTTGGTAGCTAGTTGTGATTCAGCTAGCTGCAGAAGGTCTCTGGCATCTCTAAAGGAGAACTGGGTCTCTCTGTTGACTGCTACTGGCAGGTAAGAATGTTACTGTAACAGAATAGAGTTCTAATGCCTGTTCCCAGAGCTAGGGCTGGCTCTGATTAGTAGAACCAAAGGACGAGGCTTGGGAGTGGTAGAGGCTGGTGGTCAAATGAATCTAGCTGCTCAGCAGAAAATGGAATATGAATTTTACTAAGAAATACTGGAGCATCTCTTACTCATGAGATACCCTCAAATCAGGCTTTCACTGAGCTGGATGCAGAGCAAAACAAGCACAAAGCCACTGGTAACAACCAAAAACCAGCCCTGCTTCTATTCCCTGCAAACATTCTCCAGGAAATATTGCCACACCATGCAGAACAATTCCTACCAGATCTGCTGAGTTTCTGCTAGGCCCAAAAGTCGGGTTCCCTTTCCATTTTACTTTTCATTTTCAGTCTTTTTCTCTTGCTTGTTTTTCTATGAGATCTTCTTTTATTTGTATTTATACACACACACACACACACACACACACACACACACACGCATTTGTGAAAATACCTTACAGAGAAGTTACAATTACATGAGTACATGAGCAAGGTAATGAGTACATTTCTTATTAGGGATGGTAAGAGGAAACAAAGTGGGAGGCAACAATGCTTGATAAGAAATGTACCCATTACCTTTTATTTGTATTCTGTGACAAGTGATCTGAATTTTCCCTGTTACTGCTTCCAGCACATGCTGCCCTAGGTCCAATTGAACACTCTACCACAATGCCTGGACCTCTGCTGTAACAGCTTCACCTAGTCCTATAATTGAATCCCAGGAGGCTGGGAATATGGCTCAGTGATAGAATGCTTCCCTAGCATGCATGAATTCATGGGTTTGATTCCTCAGCAACACATAAGCAGAAAACACCAGAAGTGGTGCTGTGGCTCAAGTGGTACAGTGCTAGCCTTGAGTAAAAGAAGTTCAGGGGCAGTGCAAAGGCCCTGAGTTCAAGCCCCAGGACTGGCACAAAAAAGGAAAAAGAATTGAACCCCAGGGCTTCCGATGTCACATTTACAAGGCATGTTTTCTTCCTACATTGTCTGTCATGTGTATCTACAGCTTTCTCTAACAAAGGTTTTTCATTGAAACTACAGTTGCTTACATCTTAGCCTTAGGATCTGATATAGGGATTGATCTCTGGGCAACAGGGCTGGTTGAAATGCAAGACATTTCCTTAGCACAATTCAAGGGCCTACTCTACTTGTTTTAATGTTCTGGGAAAGTTTTCTTTTTTTTTTTTTTTTTTTTTTTGGGTCCAGTCGTGGGGCCTGAACTCTGGGCCTGGGCACTGTCCCTCAGCTCTTCAGCTCAAGGCTAGCACTCTACCACTTAAGCCACAGCGCCCCTTCCGGGGTTTTCTTTTTGTTTATGTGGTGCTGAGGAATCAAACCCAGGCCCTCGAGCATGCAAGGCAAGCGCTCTACCACTGAGCCACCTTCCCAGCCCCTGGGAAAGTTTTGTAAAGCAGTTTTGAAAGTTTGAAACAAGAAAGCACCAAGCTCATGGCTGGTCTCATTAACTATTGGGTGAAAACTCCAGAAAAGTGGTGGGAGGTGGGGATGTCTTCCTGCTTGGCCCATAGTAGCATGGCATGCAGCTCTTCTGCAATCAAGCATATTTCTACTGATCATATGTGGACATGGCCAGCTCATCCTGGTACTCTCCAGGTAGTATTTCTTAGGCACCAGGAACTCCATGTAATGAAGTTCAGGGAGTTTACACAGTGCAGAGAAGAGGCGCTTGAGGGTGCAGGCTCACAGCAGGTTAGCAAGGAACTTGAGCTCCTAGAGATAGAGGCAGGAACACAGGCCCAGGATCATCATGACCACATAGCTATGGGTAATAGCACACTCCACTGGGGTCCACACCCGCACTATCTGGGCAACCTGTTGCCGGAGCTTGAGGAAAGTAGAGGGATATAAATGAAGCAGATTGTGTCTACTGAGGTGCAACACATCCAGCTGGGCAGCATGGATACAGTCTGCCAAGAAGTTCATGTCCACATGGTTCAGAGCACAATTGGCCAGGTCCAGCATTCTCAATCATGTCCTGAACGGGCTGTAGAACATGGAATAATCAGCACTAATCAGGGGAGTTCCATGTGAGCAACAATGGATGTGAGCAATCCATCTGCTTGTCTGTCACAGAGAACAAAGACTACACCTTGCAGGGCAAGTCTTGTTCTTACCTGACTGCATGCAGTCTATGAAAATAGTTTGTGACACATGATGCTACATGAAATGCAAATGTCTGTGTCCATAAATATGGTTCACTGGGATGCAGGCTGGCTCCCTTGCTTTCAGACAGTCTACAGCTGCTGGGCTTGCTGTGTGGTTCAGAATTAACCTGAACCAACGAAACCTTTGTCTTCATCTCACCTAAATGGCAGATTTTATCAACAACCATTTTCATATGAAAGGAGTTATGTACATGATCCTGGAGAGAACATCCACTCTGAGAGCTTGCTACAGAGGAAATGAGGCATTAGTAAGAAAAAAGAGCCATTACTCTAACAATAGAAGAATCCATTACTATAGAGCCAGGAAGGGAAAGCCAGACATCCCCAACTGAGGCACCATATCCACAATCCAATAATTCTGATTTAGATAGTGTTGGCAGCAAGCATCAGCAAAGGGGCAGCTGGGCCCTGTCTCTGACTGAGTCCCTCACTGTCTGTGCATGCCCCTCTTGATATCATAACTGCAAATGGGTGAAACTATTAGCTAAGACCTTATGATAATCCTGCTTATGGAGGAGGCCAGGCATTCCCCCAATTCTCATGAATGATCTTGGGTTAATATCTGCTCAGAAAGGCCAGGGTGACACTGCAGTCCCACAGTCAGCTGACAACAACCTCATGTCACCCAGCTGAGCCAGATTTCTATACCTGACCTGAGATAATGCCAGTCACACAGTGTTGGGAACTTTTTTGCACCACAATAGACAGCTACAGGAGTCACTATAGTTAGCTTTGCCTTATAAAGCAACATTCTAGACCCATTAGTTAGCATGTTCTTTTCACAGAGACCTCTCCCTCTCCCTTCCCCCTCCCCCTTTCCCTCTCTGTCCTGCTCTTCTTGCTTTCCCCCACTCTTCCTCCTATCTATGCTAGGGATTACAGCCAGGGTTTTTCATGTGCTGGTCAAACACTGTAGCATCAAGGCACATTTTAGCCCTCATTTTTCTTTCTTTCTTTTTTCTTTCTTTTTTTTCTTTCTTTTTTTTTCTATCTTTCTTTCTTTCTTTCTTTCTTTCTTTCTTTCTTTCTTTCTTTCTTTCTTTCTTTCTTTCTTTCTTTCTTTCTTTCTTCCTCTCTCTCTCTCTCTCTCTCTCTCTCTCTCTCTCTCTCTCTCTCTCTCTCTCTCTCTCTCTCTCTCTCTCTCTCTCTTTGTCTGTCTCTTTCTCTCTTTCTTTTCTTATTTTGAAGACCAAGACACCATTCAAACTCAGTATCTGATGCTTTTGCTCACTGGCTGGTACTCTAATATTTGAGCTACACCTCCAGACCTTGTTTTTTGAGGCAGTCTCCCCATGTTATCCATGCTGGACTTGAACTCACTTTCCTTCTTCCTCAGGCTTCTGAGTGTTGGGATTGCAAGCCTGGTTTTGATGCCTACCTTACACATTGTCTCTTTCTAACTAGAAGCAGTCCCCTGAGGTCCCTCACTATTCTGGATCACTCCTGGTCCTCCAACTTCTTTATTTCTCTTTTGTGCTCTCTTATGTGCAGCTCCAGAGAGCATTGAGCTTGGGGCTTTGTGAATAAGCTGTTCTTCTACCTATCACTCAGTGCCCCTACAGCCTGTGAAGCCAATGACCAGAGTGCTTGACCCATCCCTCCTCCTTTCAGTATCTGAGATTCACCCTAGGAGAATCTGGATCTTCCCTGTCAGCATGGAGAGGGCCACACTCAGCTCTATCAGGTAAGTCATGTGACTGAGCTCTCAGGAGATGGAGCCAAGGAGGCAGTCTTCATGCTTAGAAGTTGGGACAGAAGTGAAGGGTGTGTCAAAGGCCTTAATGGGGAGGATGAGTGAAGTCAGACGAGGGAATCCCACCTGGGCTAACAACTGCTGCACATGCCAGCATGTAGCCGCACATTGTGGGCAACTTCCAGCTTGCACAGCTAACCTGTCCTGGCTAGGCCTAACACCTGCAGAAGCTACCCAGGGCTCAAGCTGTCTTCCCTGAATGAGGGGCAGTGCATTTGCAGAGCAGCCATACCTGCTGATTCCAGGGCCTGCACCACTATCTCAAAGTTGCCTTCAATGGGCTGGGAAGGTGGCTCGGTGGTAGAGCGCTTGCCTTGCATGCCTGAGGCCCTGAGTTCGATTCCTCAGCACCACATAAGCAAAAGGAAAAAAGCCGAAAGTGGCGCTGTGGCTCAAGTGGTAGAGCGCTAGCCTTGAGCTGAAGAGCTGAGGGACAGTGCCCAGGCCCAGAAGGGCCCCACGACCGGACGCCCCCCCCAAAAAAAAGTTGCCTTCAATGACAAAGAAATAAATGAGGACTTCAATAGGTCACCTAACTGCACAGGGCTCTGCCTGTAGTTGGTAGCATATTCTAGCCAGGAGCTCAGTGTGGCTCCATATTCCCAGAGCCCTTCCACAAAGGCATTGCTGTACCTGCACATCCCGGATACCCATAAGGTCAGATCTCTGCAGCTGATAATCCTTTTAAAGAATTATTTAAGAAAGATTTTTCCTTTGTTTTATTTAGAAAAGAATATTTTAAAGGTTCATTCCCTGGAAAACACTTCCCCAGTTTTAAATGCCAAGACAAATAGTTGGGTTCCACATGAGAGTGCCATTAAGATACTAGAACTCTATGTACTTTTCAGGGATACAATGAATTTTGGGATGACTCAATGTTTTAGGTATCCATGATTCTAACACTAGATACATTTCTACTTTCTCAATACACTGAGAAGAGATTTTGATTCCAAGAGACTTTGAAAAATAGTATGAAGTCTTTCATAACTCCGCATCAACTCTTCATTTTATGAACTTATTTTCCTAATATATAGTTAATTATTTTCTCCAAAGTCACAAAATCATTTTTTGAAGATTTTCTAATATGGATAAAGCTTTGAGACTGAAAGGTCAATATAATCCTTTTTGTCTACTATAATCAAGAATCTCTTAAAATTATTGTTGAATGTTAAATTCCTCCAAAGCCTATACTTGAATGGAATCGCTTCTATCTTGAGGGTATGAATTGTGTGTGCTTGGGAAAAATTCCATTTATCCCATTAATATGTGGAGGATATTTCACAGTAAGGAGATCCAGGTAGTACTTACCCACTTTGGTCTCATCTCTGTACTCTGTGCGTTTGGGCAAACTTCAACTTTGTTCACGACTCATTTAACTTCTGTAGATTCTATGATGAAGATACTCTTTTTTTGTGTGTGGGGGGGTCTGGTTGTGGGGCCTGAACTCGGCCTGGGCACTGTCCCTCAGCTCTTCAGCTCAAGGCTAGCGTTCTACTACTTGAGCCACAATGCCACTTCTGGCTTTTTTCTTTTTGCTTATGTGATGCTGAGGAATTGAACCTAGGGCCTCAGGCATGCCAGGCAAGCACTCTACCCCTGAGCCAACTTCCCAGCCTGATGAAGATTCTCTTAAATTTAATTTTTTTCTAAAATATATCAGAAGCCTGTAAGTATTCCTCAATACATCATGTATTCCCACAACTTATGCAATCCCTTCCTTTGATAAAAAGTCCTTCCTCTAATTAATATTATCTAACTCCAATAGTATAGTATAAATAATTACTCAGGTTGAGGAGAGAAAGTTGTTCTATAAGTGAAATAAATACTTAGTTTTATCAAATTTTATCATTTTTAACCTCTGAAAAATTATAGAGGTCCTAACTAAAAGCAGCTTTCATTTACACACACAAGAAAAGAGGTTAATTAATCTATTATACACTAAGAACAATGAACCTCTGAGAGAAAAACCCATGGCATTTTTAATTATGGCTGTTATTATTATTTTAAGAACTTTTGTATCCCTTTTTATTCAAAGAAAAAAATTAGATACTATTCTTAAACAGACCAAGTTTCATTACCAAGAAAGTTAAAAAAAACCTAAATAATGTGAGAAAATAACTATATATTATAGATTTTAACCTCAGAGAATATATGAAGAACTCCTCAATCAAGTAACACAAAAGGAAATTCACTTTAAAATAGTTGTGGAACTTCAACAAACATTTCTTCAAAGCAGAGAGATAAAGCACCACTAAGCAACCCCAAAGTTGCTAGGAAAATGCCATCAAATCACAGGAAGATACTGCTTCATGCCTTCTACAATGACTGTGACTTAAAAAAAATACAGAAAATGGTCTGGGAATGTGGCTTAGTTGTAGAGTGCTTGCCTAGCATGCATGAAGCCCTGGGTTCAATTCCTCAGTACCACATAAACTGAGAGAGCTGGAACTGATGGTGTTGCTCAAGTGGTAGAGAAAAAGAAGCTCAGGAAGAGTGCCCAGACCCTGAGTTCAAGCCCCAGGACTAGGAAAAAAAGAGGAGGAGTTGAACTCTTTTGGCACAGCTAAGGTAATGAGAATGTATAATGTTACAACCACATAGAAAAAAAGTTGGTGAATCTTCAAAGAGTCTAACATAGAATTACAATATGACTCAACAATTCTATTTGTAAAGATACAAACAAACAATGGACAATAGAACTTACATGGATGCCAGTGTTCATTGTAGCCTTATTTATAAATACTGGAGAGAAACCTTCCGAATGTTCATTTATAGATGAATGAATAAACAAAATATGGCATCTCATAGTATGGAAATTAATGTGCCACAAGAAATAAATGACACTCTGTCCATGCTGTAACATGGACTGCACCAACCTTGAAAAACATTATAAAACTAAGTATTTCAAACCAGACACAAAAGCATAGCTCATGTATGATTGTACTTATAAGAAATATCTAGAATAGACAACAGAAACTGATAGCAGATTAGAGATTGTCCACAGTTAGATGGAGGAAGAGATGAGTGACAATTTATTGATTAATGATGATACAGTTTCTGTCGGGTCTTTGTCCGTCCCACGAAAGACGGACGGGGTCTGAGGAAAGGTAAGTGCGGCGCTCGCCCGTTCCCCAGCCTCCCTCAGCCCGGGAGACAATCAGACACAGGAGGGAGCCAAATCCAGCAGGTAGAAAACTCATTTATTAAAAGAGAACAGCCCTTTTTAAAGACAAAAAGGCAAGGGAGGAAGAGGAACCAATCACTGTCAAGGTCATACCCTATCATGCACCTAAGCCTTCACGGACTGGTTAGGAACTGATCAGAAGGTCAATTGGGCTCTGCCCACTCTACTCCCTCCCAGCGCCATCTTTGCTGCCCATGTGCTCTACAGTTTCTGTTTGAAGCAATAAAAAATTTAAATACTGGTGATGGTTGCACAACACTATGAATATGAGCAATGTAACTTAAACACTTATATATTGGAAATTTGGTTATTTATAATTCACCACAGTTTAAAATGTCAAAACATGAAAATTAGTATTAAAGATGTGTTTCATGGGCTGATAAAAACCAAAATGACAGCTCAACATGAGTGGCTCATGCTTGTAATCCTAGCTACTCAGGAGGCTGTGACCTGAGGATTACAGTTTGCAGCTAATCCAGTCAGGACTTTTATCTCCAATTATATACAAAATAAACTAGAATTGTGGCTGTGACTCACATGGTAGAGAGCCAGCCTTGTGTGAAAAGGGCTAAGGGACTTGGGCTCAAGCCCCAGTAGTAGCACAAAAGAACAAAAAAAAACCCAAATGATAATGGTTGTTCTCAGCACTCAAGAAACCTACTAATATTTGTTCTTTCTCAATGTTTCCCTAATGTTAGGATATGAAAACCACATCCAGGAACTTTTAAAAATTCATCTTTCCTCAGCGTTTCCATAAATGCATGGCAAATCCCAGAATTGCTATACTGATTTCTATTACAGGCTTGTGACATCATGATTTCAAAACCACACACAAGGGGCTAGGGATGCAGCTCAGTGGTAGTGTTCTTGCGAAGTGTGCACAAGACCCTGTGCTCCATCCCCACGACTTCTATGAAAAAACTCCAAATCACAACACACATACTCATAAACAAAAGTATTGTTTTAACTGATCATTTCCTATAAGAATGGCTTCTATTATTTCTTTGACTAATGTTTAGCAAATCTGTGGCTCCTAAGAGAGACAAAATTTACACTAACAGAGTTAAATGAAGTGATAATTTATGCGGAAGGTAGAAATTTCTCATAAACTCTAACGGAGAGCATTATATTTCAAGTGGTACTAGGGAATTTCTTTTATCTTGCAGAAACCAGTAACATTTAGAGGCACATCAAAGACCTTTTAGAAGAAAATATGGGAAAGAATAACACGACCATTTAGGAATGCCTCAATTTCTTTTTGAGACAACAAAATAATAATAATAATCAGAATGAATATTTTCTGGATTTTGAAGATTCTGTGTATTAGCACAATGAAAATATGAAGTTTTTATAAAATTTAAAACTCTTCATTCTAACAGATCACATACAGTTGGATTTAAAAGTTTCTCTTTCTTATTTGGTAAAAGAAAATGTTATATTTTGTCTGGCTTGCCCCACAGGATCAAAAAAAGCAAGAAAATCCAAGTATTCCAGCTGGTTGCTGGTGGCTCATACATGTTATCTTAGCTGAGGATAAGATCTGAGGATTGCAGTTGAAAGGCCAGGAAGAAAACTTCCTGAGAAATTTATCTCCAATTAACCACCAAAGAAAGCCAGAAATAGGGCTGTGGCTTAAGTGGTAAAGTACTAGCCTTGAGCAGAAATGTTCAAGTACAGGACCCTAGTCCTGAGTTCATGCCCCAGGATTAGCAAATACCAAACGAAACCAAACAAAAAATACCACCCAAGAGAAAACCCCCAAATATCCCCTTTATTCCAATCTTGCTTTCTCAGATATTAGTGAGCACATGCCTGATAAATCCTGCCCCATATTGGTGAGCATTGTCCCCCCAGGAAAACTTGATCATTCTCCATCATGTAAACTCTGAAGTGGATGAGAAAGAGAGGTGTTTGAGAGTTAAGCACTAATATTTCGTTTAGTATCTTTTTTCCAGTAGCAGGAAAAATTGATGAAAGTCTGTTATTGCAAAATCTCAATGCTGGGATTCAGCCGAGCTGCATTCCTTTGTTCATAGAAGAATTTACGTTAGGAAGTGGCGCTGTAGCTCAAGTGGTAGAGCGCTCGCCTTGAGCTGAAGAGCTAAGGGACAACGCCCAGGCCCAGAGTTCAAGCCCCACGACCGACAAAAAAAAAAAAGAATTTACGTTATGCTCCTCAGTTCAACAAGAAGAGGTCCATGTTTTTATTTTCCATGCTACTTCAACACTTCAACCCTTGACATTCAGATAGAACACACACACACATATGCCTTAAAGGGCTTCTCTTCCACATTTTGCAAAATATAACGTTGAGCATGTAGGTTTAGGTATCCATTTCTGTTGTTGCCAGGGGCCACCCTCGGATCACAATCCTCTACATACTCATCCTTCATAGCTCAAATTATAATGTGTACCATTATCCCTGCTTGTTGGTTGATCTGGAAACTCACATTTTACCCAAGCTGGCTTCAAAATGCAATCTTCTATACTACTTTCCAAAGTGGTTGAGCAAGTTTATACTCCGACCAACAATGCAGTAAGGTTCCCTTCTGTCCACATCCCATTCAGCATCTGTTGTTAATAGAGTTCTTAATTATAGCCAATCTAACTGGGGTGAGGTGGAATCTCAATGTTGTTTTGATTTGTATTTCTTTTATGGCTAGGGAGGTTGAGCATTTATTTCTTCATTGGCCATCCTTCTTTCCTCTTCAGAGAAATTTCTCTTTCATTCTTTAGCCCACTTATTTATTGGGCAGTTGTTTCTTTGAGGATTTGTTGTTGGGGGATTTAATTGAGTTCCAGGTATATTGTAGATATGAGACACTTGTCCGTTGTATGGCTAGTGAAGATCTTCTCCCAATCAGTGGACTTCCTATTGATCTTGCCAGCTATGACCTTTGTCTTGCAGAAATTCTGCAATTTCATGCACTCCCAATTGTCCAACCTTTCTTTGATTTGCTGTGTTTCTGGATCTCTTTTACAAAAATTTCTGCCTGTGCCAAGGAGACCTAGGGTTTCTCCTATTTTATCTTGTAATGTTTTCAGGGTGTCTGCTTTGACACCCAGGTCTTTGATCCATTTGGAGTTGATTCTGGTACAGGGTGATATATAAGGATCTAGCTTTAGTTTTCTACAAGTGATTAACGAATTTTGCCAGCACCATTTACTGAAGAGGCTTTCTTTCTTCCATTCTATTTTTTTTAGCTCCCTTATCGAAGATTAGATGGCTATAGGTCTGTGTGTTCATTTCTGGGTTCTCAATTCTATCCCATTAGTACTGAAGTCTGTTCTTGTGCCAGTACCAAGCTGGTATCATTACTATGGCTTTGTAGTAAAGTTTGAAATTTGGTATTGATATTCCTCCAGCACTATTTTTTCTGTTAAGGATCGTGTTTGCTATTCGGGGTATTTTATTATTCCATATCAGCTACTTTGAAAAGTAGTATGGAGGTTCCTCAGAAGACTCCATATAGAGCTCCCCTATGACCCAGCAATACCACTTTTGGGCGTTTACCCAAATGATCACAAACAAGGCCACACTAAAGCTACCAGCACGACTACGTTTATTGCAGCATTATTTACCATAGCTAAGATATGGAACCAACCCAAATACCCCTTCATAGATGAATGGATCAAGAAAATGTGGTATATATACAGAATGAAATCAGAAAGAATGGCATTGCCCCATTTGTTAGGAAATGGAAAGATTGGTACAAATTATATTAAGTGAAGTAAGTCAGGCCCAAAGAAACATAGGTCCCATGGTTTCCCTTATTTGCAATAACTAGTATATGTCTGAGACAAGCAGAAACGGTCAGATAAGTTGATGTTAGGCAAAATGAACCCTAAGATAAGGACTCATGTTTTTTTTTCTTTCTTGTGATTTTTTTCTTTTTTTGAGGGGGGGGTCTGGTTGTGGGGCCTGAACTCTGGGTCTTGGTACTGTCCCTCAGCTCTTCAGCTCAAGGTTAGCGCTCTATCACTTGAACCACAGCACCATTTCTGGCTTTTTTTCTTTTTGTTTATGTGGTGCTGGGGAATTGAACCTAGGGCCTCATGCATGCAAGCAAGTGATCTACCACTGAGCCACTTTCCCTGCCCCTTTCTTGTGATTATTTCTAACATATTTATAAGATGATTTCTTTCTTGCTATGTATGTCCCTCCCCCACATTATAACCACTGTTTTCACTGTAGTTGATGTTGGTATAATTTGTGGAGGGGAAGGGAATAAACAAATTGTTTAAATAAGGATACAGGTGGATCCATTGCAACAATGAGATGTGCAAGACGTTATGTCAAAAAACGAACTTTACAACTTTGGTGGGGGGGCGCATATGGGGGAAGGGATGGGAACAAAGAAGGAAGCAACAATGCTTGATAAGAAATGTACATTACCTTGCTCATGTAATTGTAACCTCTCTATATGGTACTTTCACAATTAAAAAATGCAATCTTCCCTATCTCCACCTCCAGAATAGCTAGGATTATATATATGCCACCGTGTTCAATGTAAAATTAACTCATTTTTTTGTTTGACTGAGGTTTGAACTCAGGGTGGCATTCTACCACTTTGTCCATACACCAGCTCTTATCAAGTTTTTTTATCTTTAGTTTATGGATCACTTAATTCACTCCAAGTATCAATTTCATTTTAATTTTAAGAATTATAGTTTATTTTTGTTTTCCTTAAAATATTTGTGCAAAGGAAGGAATGTTCTGTTTGAAAATAAAGATAGTTACCCTTTAAAATATTTACTCTGTATTGAAACTCTTAGAAGGCAAGGTATGGCTCAAGTGGCAGAGCACCATTCTTGAGTAAAAACCAAGCAAGCATGTGAACAAGCCCAATTTTACCGCACCCACACACACCCACCCATCCCCCCCCACACACACACTACAACACTTGGCATGAAATTTTAAGCTTTACAGGTATTAATAATTTTACTTCTCACAAAAATGATTGTGTTAACTAATACCTATAGTTAACACACGAAAAGTCACTAGAATTATATATACTATTTTATTTTCCAGATGAGGAAATTGAGTCATGGGAAAGATCAGAGGATATTTTAGAAGAGGAAGCCAGGAATTCTGTTTTAGAACCCACAGGACTTAACACACTATTGACACTATAATACTGCTTGATTTAGTGTATTAAAAATCCCCTCTGTACATTATTTTTACCACACCTCTGATGGACTTCCTGCTCATTGTGTTGATTAAAATTTGACCACTTTCATTAATTCACTAAACATTTTCCCAGAGCTGCCCAGGCTTCTGAAAACACTAAGCTAATAGATAATTTTGAGGGTCAAGTAAAAATCTGCAGAGATAGGTTTGTATGAAGCTAATGAAGTTTAAGCTTATCCTCTTGGGAGCCCTTCAAGATCCTGGAAGAGGAACAAGCTGTGGTCACCCAGTCAAAAATTTTGATACATTTTGAGACATATAAATTCAAATGGATAGAACTAGTATATCTTTCTAACCCAATATCTCCTGTGTCATTTGGCATGCTTTCTTCCCTTCTTAATTATTTTTAGATAGTTGGAGTTTCAACTAAATGTGTCCCTTTACATGTACAGTGCATTTTGATCAGTTAATGCTTGCATCATTCTCCCCTCCACCTATCCATTTCCTTGCCTATTTTCTAATATGTCTGAGTTCCATTTCCACATGTGCAAATTGAATATTATGACTATATTTGCCCACCATTCATCCCTCAATTTGTCTACTCACTTCTCCTTATTTCCCATCCCTCTCACTCATATTTGAGCTCCTTAGTATTCTTTTGTTAAACTGTTGTTCAAAGTTGTACTAATTTATATTTCCACCAATTAAGGTTCCTTCTCCCCTCCTACTCCATTCTTGTCAGCATTTGTTGCTGTTTGTATTCTTGATGATGGCCATTATGTCTAGAATGAGATGGAATCTTGATTCTGTTTTGATTTGCATTTCTTTTTTGGCTAGAGGTCTTCTACAGGTTGTATTTTTAGGTAAATAACCATGTCCTTTGCTGTGCAGAAGCTTTTTAGCTTGATACAATCCTATTTGCCAAGTCTCTTTTTTATTTTCTAAGTTCCTGGAGTTATATTTAGGGAGTTTCTGCCTATGTCAATACATTCTAATGTTTACTCTTTCCTGTAGTAAAGTTTTAAATCTTATATTGAGGTTTTTTGATCCACTCTGAATTGATATTAATTTAAGGTGTGAGAGAGGTCATATATATGGACATTTGGTTTTCCCAGCACCATTTGTTGAAGAGGCTGTCTTTTTCCACCATACATTTTATCAGATAGCTGTGGGTTCTTGTATTCATTTCTTCGCCTTCTAGTCTGTTCCACTTCAGGTCTGTCATACTTTCTAGAGTGGATAGGACTATTTTGAGATTAACTAAGGAGAATGTGAGTTGGAATTCATTTAGTTTGACTTTACAGAAGTCTCTGATAATCACATATTGAATAATTTATTTACTGATAGTGATTGTACTGTAGCAATAATTTTTATAGCACATTTTTAATAGAAACATTGAGCAAAGCTGTTTAATTGTTTAATCATTTGTTAATGAAGAGGAATTCATCACATAGATTGAGAGAATATTTTGGTTCTCTTGCTGATTGATATATATACACCTAAAATTGATGAAAGCAACATAATTGTTAGACACACAGGTTAATGAGTGTCTAAGTAAGTTGAAAATGATTTAAGGTTAGTCTCTGGACAGGAAAAAAATAAAAGGATCTGAGAATATAGAACTCACCTAGAAAAAACTTCAGAGAGAGGATTTCACAAACAAGACAATTCAAAACTGAAAATATGGAAGAATGAAAATATAGTCAATTATATTGTATGAAAGTATGAATTATTTTTTATAAAATATATTAATAAACAATTATCATTTTACAAAATATTTATAGTATAACCTAAAATAGTAAAATACCTTTTCATTTCAAAGAATGAAAAAAAAGATACCAAAGGAATATGGGATAACTGCAAAAGACGTTACATATGGATGATGGGAATATCATAAGGAGTAAAGGAAAAGAAATAGAAAAAGTATTTGAAATAATAATGACAGAACTTTCCCCAAATTAATGTCAGGTATGAGCTACACTTTCAGGAGAAACTCTGGTAACAGCAAGTTACCAGAATGAATTCTGCAAACAACAATAAAGGCCCCTAAAAGAAGAAAAAAATCCTCACAAAACAGGTATATGTGGCATGCTGTAATAGTTCATGGTTATAAATTAAAAATAGCCAAAAGGTCTAAGCATCTTGCAGAACTGTAGTACAGGTGATGACAAGTCCCTGGACACTTTCCTGATGTCTATGACAATCAGAGGGAAACCTTCCTTGACCCCATGAGAGCAGAACTTTCTAGAGGATTACGAGGTTCCTATGACAATGAGTCTGAAATACCTTATTTTCCCTGGGGACAAAGTCATTACACTACTTATAAGCTATATGAATCTTAAAATGAAGCTTACTCCTGCAAAATCTGCTTAAAGTGCATTTATGAAAGTAAGAACTGATAGCTCAATATAAGAATAAGAAAATGGGAAGCATTCCTAAACTCTGAAAATGGAATTCTCAAAGTTAGTCAGCTGACTACTGACTACTGCCCTGGACCTGCTTCTATTTTCTACATTGTAACACTGCTAGTGGTTCATACCTGTAATTATAGCTACTCAAGAGGCTGAGATCCTAGGATGGCAGGTCAAAGAAGTCAGACTGGGCAGAAAAATACCAGAAAATCTTATCTCCAATTAACCAGCAAATAGCCAGAGGTATGACTCAAATGGTAGCATGCTAGCCTCAAATCTCAAATAAATAGAGAGAGAATCCAAGGCCCCGAGTTCAAGTCTCAATTCCGGCACACAGAAAAACAAACTAAAAGAATACTGTTATGGGGTGAGGGGAGCATCAAAAATATAAAAAATAAAAAAGAATACTGCTAAAGGAAAGTTTTTGAGTATTAGAAGGGGCTCAAGATTTATAACTTTATATTATATACGCATATAATACGTACAGCTATAATTTAAAATATATAATCAATTTATACATGTAAGAGAGTCCAATCATGATATAGATTATATAATATGTTTTTCCTTTTTTTACTTTTTTATTGTGAAAATACTGTACAGAGAGATTATAATATATTTTTCTATGGATGAACAAAGACAAGAATTTCATTTTTAGAAGCCAAACAAGTAAGAATATGAAGTGAAATACTTAAACTCTACTAAAAACAAAAATCACCAACCTGGAATTCTGAACCCATGAAATTATCCTTCATCAGTCAGATAAATATAATTGACATCTACATTAGAAGGGATTGTATTCAAGTTCACACATGAAAAAAAAAAAAAAAGGTCACACATGAGCTTTCATTGAGACAGAGAAAATTCCAGGTAAGAAGATAAATGAAAACAATAGAAATAATATAATACCTGCTCTTGCACCAAATAGAATTAAACTTGAAATCCATAATATAAATTAATAATAGAAAGATACTTAAAGATTAAACACTGCTAGGTGTCCAGGGTACATATCTGTTGTCTTAGCTATGTGAAAGGCTGAGACTAGGCAGATTGATGTTCCAGGCCAGCCAGGGTGGAAAACAAAAGTCTTCAAAACTTCATTTA
The DNA here is from genome assembly GCF_024711535.1 of Dipodomys merriami. NCBI lineage: Eukaryota > Metazoa > Chordata > Mammalia > Rodentia > Heteromyidae > Dipodomys > Dipodomys merriami. The sequence continues at coordinate 53,071 of NW_027202488.1, read as the reverse complement.
ATGGAATGAAGATGGTATACACCAGTCATCTCAGCAATGATGAAAATCCATATGGGAAGGAGGTGAGACACATCTCAGAAGTATATAACCAATGCTAAAAAGACTGGAGATATGGATCAGCAGTATGACACCTGACTAGCAAATGTGAGGGCCTGAGTCAAACTCCAGTGTCACCTAAACAAAGAAACGAACAAATATATCTCAAACTGTGAAATGCATCAGAAGCAGTGCTTTGAAAGAAACTTCTAGCACTGAATGCATACAGTAGGAGGTAGACCTCAAGTTATTAAACCAAGTTTCTATTTTAGTTAACTAGAAAAATTCCTGAGTTCAATCTCTAATACCACTACCACCACCCAGAAAAAATAAATGAAACTTGTAGAAAATCCATACACCGAAACCTGCAATGATAAATTCAAAAGTAATTCTTTGAAAAGATCAAGAAAATCAGTAAGATACTACTTAAGATGAGGATTAGATAAATTAACAATATGAGAAATAAAAGAGATATCTGATAATTTCAATGATGTTAAAGTATAATAAAGATAACAAAGGAATATTGTGAACAAACCTATGCCACAAATTTGATAATCTAAATGTAATAGACCAATTTCTTCCAAAATATCTGTCAAAACTTACACAAGAAGAAATCAAGCAGGATAAGTCTGAATCAATTGAAAAAAATTGAATAGCTAGGAATACAGGTGTGAGAACCAGAACCTGTCCATCTTAATGTATTTTTAATGACTTCAAGTCTATCAAGTTATCACAAAGACTGTGAAATCTTATTACTTATTTATCCCTTTTTATACTAGCTGCTATTCTAGTTCTTTTTCCATGTATTATTAACCTGTGTGATAGTTACATTATGCTTTGAGGTTGGTGTAACTACAAATTTTCCAGAAAGAAATTGATGCAAAATAAATTGTTCAATTCTATGAGGCGGTTTAAATGGCAGACCAGGGGCTCAAACCAGAATTTGGTGTTTGTGCCTTAGTGCAGTGTACTCCTCTCTGTGCCACTTCTGTGAGATAGGATGCATTTATAATTCCATACCTGGATTTCTATTTCACTTTGAATTCTATAGCATTTGCTATGGGTTCCATAGCTTTGTTTTTATTTCCTCTGTTGTAATTTTAGGTCTTAGAAAGGGCAGTGATTATTTTTTTACTCTGTCCTATTGTTTCAGACTTTTAGACTATATATGGACCCAGCATTATAAAGCAATTTTCCACTGGTCTAGATAATTTAGCACACACTGCAAACTCTGAAAGCTTCAATTGGGAGATACGTCCAATTACTTTCCAATCTATTTTTATGTAATAATCAATTTTGAAAGTATAAACCATATTCTGTTTGTAGGATTTGCATTTTGCTTAAAATAAAGTCCAATTTCTGAGATTCTCTAATAAGCATTGTAGATTATCCAAAACCTTAGCAAGTCAAATACTTGTCTCACTTCGTCTACCAAGAAGAAACCTGGAGTTCCCCAATCTTAATATTTTGTGCCATTTTGAGCATAATATTGTAACAGGTTCGAAGGCCCTTTGACTGAGGGGCACTATCATTTGGGCTCAGAGATTAACCAAAAGCAGTATAAAAGCTTGGCATCTCAGCTTCCACTTTATATCCACCTACCAGACCAATGACTTACTGTATCCAGGTTCCAGCTGAGAAATCCTGAGATGATGAACTGCCTGGCTCTCTATGAGTACTGCCTTCCAACTCTCACCACATGAACACGTGTGTGACTGGGATTTTAAAATTATGCATTTGTTATTGGATGCTGGTGTCTCACACCTGTAATCCTAGCTACTCAGCAGGCTGAGATCTGAAGATCCTGATTCAAAGCCAGCCAAGGCAGGAAAGTCAGTGATATGTATCTCCAATTAGGTAGCCCTGAAAAGCCCAAAGTGGAGCTGTGGCACAAGTGGTAGAGTGCTAGCTTGACTATAAAAGCTAAAGGAGTACATCCAGGCCCTGAGTTCAAGACCTAAGAGTAGAACAAAAAACCAAACTACAAAAACAAAAAAAATATGCAGTTCTCTCCTGCCACTGCCTTTTCCTCCTATATAAAGCTAAAGAAAATGTGTACTCAACTTGGGAGGGGGAAGGAAGGAGCTGGGGAGGTGGGGAGGGAAGGTATGGTAGAGGAAAAACAAAGGAGGAGGAAACAATGTTCGATAGGAAATGTATTCATTACCTTACTCATGTAACTGTCCCTCTGTATTCTATTTTTATAATAAAACAACATAAAAAAGAAGAAAATATATGCTTAGAGTGGACCTATGGAACCAGGAGTATATTCCTGGACCCTGTAACAATGGGTTTCATCTATCAAAGTTAATGGACGTATCTTTGATGCTTATATTCATAAGCCATCTATTTGGCATTTTGAATTTATGACAACATTTTTGCTAGCTTTCAGACTTGAACTCAGAGCCTTGCACTCTTGCTTGGATTCTTCTCTCAAATCTGGTGATCTCCCACTTGAACCACAGCTCCACTTCTGACTTCTTGTGGGTTAATTGGAGATAAGAGTCTCTTGGATTTGCCTACCTAGGCTCACTTTGAACTGTGATCCTCAGATCGCAGCTTCCTGAGCAGCTTAGAATACAGGCCTGAGCCGCTGGCACCCTCCTATAACAAATATTTTTAACTTTTCAAAACCTCTGTGATCACCTGCCCTTGGAACAGGTAGCAGTACTCTGTTCTATACCAATTTTCCTCCACAGCACCTAAGCAATCGTCCCAGAGAAATCTTCCCTTACCTCCTACTACCCTGTCCCTAGACACTTCTCTAACCCCAATTTCTGTCTCTCTGCTCACACTGTCTTCATTTTCTCCACACTACTTACTCTCTTCTAAAATAACAAGTTGAACTATAAGAAATTGTGATTCACTTAGGGTAGAAGCTCTTGTTTGGTTTCTATGTTTACTTCCACATGGTCCAACATAAAAACAAGACATTTTATCTGCTTCATCAGTCACCTATCCTTACTTCCCTAAATCCAGTACCTGGCAGATATAATAAGATATAAACCATCTTTTCAATCTCAATCATTTCCTTCAATACTGAGTTAAGATAAAAAAAATCAGGATGATAATTGACAGCACTTCCACAGAGAAGGCCTTTGGGTGTGATTTCTCTACATGTCTAATGATACACCTTTCAATACAGACACACATCAACCCTGATCCCAGCACACGTTGTGAACATGCCACAGCCATTGCTCTGTCATGGGATTGTAATATAAATTCCATTTAATAGTGTCATTACATAATGGAGATTTTTGTGTTTCCCTGTGAGCATGGTACTTGTTAACTTTGTAGCAAATTTAACAAGCATCTCAGTGACAACCAAACCTCTACATTTTTTCCTGTGAAAGGTGCAATGGGGAATGATACCAGGCAGGCCTGTATCCTTATATTGATTCAGTTAATCAACTTTATGATAGAATAATTATTTTGAACTTATTCTGCTAAACTGTGTTTGCCAGATATGCATTTTTTGAAAATGGAAGAGCTTTGTGGTGCTAGGTCCTCTCCAGGAGCAAACCCACACAAAGGGATAGATTTTTCTATATCTCTTGCTCAATAATCTATTTTGTAAATATTTCTAATTGTGGATTGTTTTTTGCAACTCCTAACTCTTGAACTCAAGTCCTGTGCAATGTCCCTGAGCTTCTATTACTCAAGGATAACACTGTACCACTTGAGCCACAGCAACACTTCTGGCCTTCATTGAGGAATTGAACCCAGAACTTCATGCAAGCACTCTACCACTAAGCCACATTCCCAGACTATGGGTGTGTGTGTGTGTGTGTGTGTGTGTGTGTGTGTGTGTGTGTGTGTGTGTGTGTGTGTGTGTGTGTGTGTGTGTGTGTGTGTGTGTGTGTATGTATTGGTTCTGGGCTTGAACTCAGGGCCTGAACACTATCCCTGAACTTTTGTACTCAAGGCTACTGCTCTATCACTTGATAGCTCCACTCCAGGGTTTTGGTGACTAATTGGAAATAACAATCACACCAACTTTCTTGTTCAGGCTGGCTTCAAACCATGATCCTCAGATCTCATCCTCCTGAGTAGCTAGAATTACAGGCGTTGGAAATCTAATTCTGTTTGTTTTATTTTTGCTTGCAAATAAACCTATGCACATTGAATTTCAAACTTTACACTGGAATATTGTTTATATGTTTGATGAATAGTGATATTTCTATTGCAATGTTCATCAGAAATGTATGAATAATTTCTGAAATTGGGTCATTATTTCTGTAGTCAATAACATTGTGATAACAAGTCCAGTCTCTGGCAAATGATTTAAAAATTTATTCTCTGAGATCAATTCATCTTTTTAAATTTGTACCTATCTTCAGTGATCTTAAGGATCACTTAAGGAATAATAATAGGAAGTACTAGTTTGGGGACTATAATAACTGCTCTTGCATTTTACATTAATGAAATGTATGTGAGAAAAATTAAGTTTTTAATTACCTTTTCTCTGAAATTTCCAAACTACCAACAGATTATTTGATAACCTGAAGTTAGTGGTGACTCTGGGGAGGAAGGACCTTGATTTGCAGCATTTGCCAAATTTTGTGCTGTAAGTAGTCCCATAATGGGCTATTTTAAGCTAATCAAATGTTAAGCCCTTTTATATTTCTAAGTACTTTGTCACGGATTTTTGTAAAGTCAAAGATGCATTCGCCTTCCAGCTGACTATTATACTATGAAACTCCTCTTCAAAAACATTGGCCAAGATAGAAAAATAACAGTTACTCTGTCATTTCAGAACTAAAATATGTGGCTTAGATGGTAAGACTTCCTTCAGTGCAGTTTACTCTATGGTTAACAGGTGGCTTATTGGCTTCAACTGTTGATAATCCAGCACTGATCCTAGATTCAGAATCAAAGTAAAACTTCACAGTTACAGCCAGAGTTTATTCAGTACTTGCTTTTAAATTAGAAAATAAGCTTAAATAGTTAAAACACAAATAGGATACAGATTTACTTTAATCTGTCAAAAAGATAAATAAATATTTAATGGTTTAAATTGTGACCTTCAAAAATAGGTACAAAGTCTGACCCTTCTATTACCTTTGCGTACCTGGGAGTATGATCTCATTTAAACATAGGCTCTTTGCAAATGTAGTCAATAAAGGATCTTAGTGAGACAACATGTGAATTTAGAGTAGACCCTAAACCCAATGATAAGGTAATTTCAGGGATTGGATTTGTTTGGGTTGTTGTGCAGTACGGCACAGATCATAATTTACCCGAAAGACTCAGCTACTCAATCCCAAGCTGCTCGTTGCCCATGGAAATATGACCTGCCAGATCTTCTGGGTGTTGTTCTTTTGTTTCGTTTGGTTTTGTTTTCCTGAGGAGAAGCCAGAAGCAAGATTTTCATTTGATAGCACTGTAGATTTAAATGTCTCAAGCAAAGGAAAAGGAAGAAAAGAGAAAAAAATGATTGGTTCTTTTCAGGTTTTGAACAAATGTATGACCTTTGCTTTATAAAGTAACATCTAGATCTAAAAGAGTTATGCTAATTTGTTGCTTGGTAATTGTCATTGTTTCTCAGTGCCTTCAATTAACAATGCTTCCAAATAAAATAGGCTTAAAATTTGTCATCCTTTATCATCCTAGTTAGAGTGGCCGATGTGTATACAGGAATATCTTAAATTTACAGGCAACTGGTTTTCTAGAACCATTTTGAAGTAAAGAATTTCAAATGATGAAAGTGTGGTATTACAAAACAATAATTTATTTTGAAGGTTCAGCTTTTTCATATACTGCAAGGTAAGCTATTGGGCTGTTGGGTGCTCATAATAAAATGATTGTATAAAGAATTTCAATCTCCCATTTTAGGTTTTAAGCCTACAACTTTTAGAACTAGTTATGTCTTTAAAAAGTCAATTATCCAAGTGAAAAAGGAAATCCATTTTCTCAATTTTCAATCTAATTTGAAGAACATATTTTTAGCTATGGGAACAATAGTTAGCTCTGCCTGATGACATGTTGTCTTTAAATTTTATGAAAAGAAAGAATTAGAAACAATTTCGCGGCTATATATTGCAGAACATAGAGGAGGAGGTTATATTGTAATTTGATTCTTTATTATTATATGCTGTGAGGTTACAAAAGATGGTGACAATTTACATTATTCAGAGGTACAGCTCATGAAGCACTGCCATGGTAGCTGGAAGTCTTACTACAGAATTGGTCCAGACAAGACCCGCCTGCCAAGAAAGCAAACTAAAATGACGTGATATGATAAAAACAAATGAGTGAAAAAGTGGCTACAGCCATTTCCTATCAAATAAAATGATGAAAGAAAGACAGATGGGCCTCGTGGAGCAAGATGGTCGGGTTAACAGTGAGGATAAAATATTTAACTAAAGGCAGCCACTATTGTTGCAAATATATTTAATAAGTTGAAATAAACAAGTGTATATAGCCATAAAGACGAACTGTAGTTCATTGTAGTTCTCTGAAGAGGAATATGGGATATATGGAAAACAAATTATCATAGGAATAGGAATGGGCAACAAAGATTTGCATAAATGAAATAGAAATAAAAGCTGTTTTCTGGAAAACTAATTGTTTTTTATAGGTGGATGATTCATAGATGATCTGTGTGTGTGTGTGTGTGTTTGTGTGTGTGTGTGTGTACGTGCGTGCGCGCTGTTGTCACTGGGCACTGGGACTTGAACTCAAGGCCAGGGTACTACCCCATAGGCTTATTGCTCAAGACTGGTGCTCTAGAAGTTCCAAATATAACTTCTCCTAGTTAGCTGGAGATAAAGTCTTCTCTGTCCTGGCTGTCTTCAAATTGTGATCCTCAGATCTCAGCCTCTTGAATAGTTACAATTACAAGCATGAGACATGAGTCAGTGGCTACCTGATAAGTCTATGCATGTTTTTGTGTTTTGTATGTTTTTAAATATTCTCTTTTAAGAAAAACCATGAAACATATGAAAATAAAACTTAGTTGAATTAAAAATTTAGCCAGACTTTGTGAAATATTAAATGCCTTAAGATGTGTATTGCCTGGGATTTCACTTCTAAAATAAATAATTTAAGCCTTTTTATTTGAGAGATGAGAAATAATTTTCTTCTCAAATGCACATTTGCAAAAGATTTTGGAATGTTGTCTCTAGTGATTTTGACTTTTTTAGGAGATGAATAATGATGAAATTATATTTTATTCAGGGTTCAGAAATCTATCAAACATTTTTGGTTTGCATAAATAAACAAATGGTTAACATTCTATTTTAAAATAAAACAAAATATTCTCTTTTGGTAAAGTTTCCCATAGAAACCTAAGAAAAATAAAATAAATAAATGAGAACATCACTGAGGCTTTGCTCCGAATGATTTACAGTATCCAAAAGTTTTCACTTGCTTTGTGCTAATATTGTCCATGACCATTACATGGGTTTTCAGGAAAAGCTATTATCCATTATGTATACCATTCATAATTGACTCATAGCTCTTACCAACATGCTGTTGAAATTCTTTTCACTTACTATTTTGGGAACAAAGAAAAACTCAAGGGAATTTTATGCAAAATTGGTAGTATTTCCCCCATTTCAGAGTCCAGGAAGGCAATGTAAAGTTTTATGACTCTCCTGAGTCTCAAATTATTCTGCTTTAAATATTCCCTGTATGAGAAATAAAAAGAAGCAATCTATATGTGTGAACTATTTTTAATGTCAGTTTAAACAGATGTTTATCCAAAGAAGTCATACAAATCATCATCATTAGTCTTTGAGAGTATGTTCGCCATCATTATCAGGGAAGGCAAGTAAAATTATCTTAAGATATTATTGCTGTTAAGATGGCTATTATAAAAAAAGATAAGAAAACAGATAAGAGGAGTAAAAACAACTATTGTCAATCAGATAGAGAATTCAGAACCTAGATCTCAGAACCTTTGTGCTCTCTTGAGGGTAATTCAAAATAGTGCAATAACTATGGAAACCAGTATGAAGATGCCTCATAAAACTAAAAATAAAACTTCTATATGATTAGTAATTCTACATTTGGATATATATCTAATATATTAAAATCAGGATCCCATCAAAGACCTTGGAGTCAAAGCAGACACTCTGAAAACATTACTGGATGGAGTAGAAATAAACCCTAGGTCTCCGTTGCACAGGCCGAAATTTTTTTAATAGAGATCCAGAAACACAACAAATCAAAGAAACGTTGGACAAATGGGATTGCATGAAATTGCAGAGCTTCTCCATGGCAAAGGACATAGCTAGCAAGATCAATAGAATACCGACGTATTGGGAGAATCTTCACTAGCCATACATTGGTCAAGGGTCTCATATCTAAAACATACCTTGAACTCAAAAAAATTAAATCCCCCAACAACAAATCTTCAAAGAAACAAGTGGGCTAAAGACTTAAAGAGAAACTTCTCTGAAGAGGAAAGAAGGATGGCCAATAGACACATGAAGAAATGCTTAACCTCCCTAGCCATAAAGAAATGCAGGAGCTGGGAAGGTTGCTCAGTGGTAGAGCGCTTGCCTTGCATGTATGAGGCCCGGAGTTCGATTCCTCAGCACCACATAAGCAAAAAGAAAATAAAAAGCCGGAGGTAGTGCTGTGGCTCAAGTGGTAGAACGCAAGCCTTGAGCTGAAGAGCTGAGGGACAGCGCCCAGGCTCAGAGTTCAGGCCCCATGACCAGACCCCCCCCCAAAAAAAGGAATGCAAATCAAAACAACATTGAGATACCACCACACTACAGTTAGAATGGCTAAAATCAAGAAGTCTAATAATAACAGATGCTGGAGGGGATGTAGACAGAAGGGAACCTTAAGTCATTGTTGGTGGGAGTGTAAACTTGTTCAACCACTTTGTAAAGCAGTATGGAGATTCCTCAAAAGACTCCACAGAGAACTCCCCTATTACCCAGCAATCCCACTTTTGGGCATTTACCCAAATGTTTATGAACAACACCACACTAAAGCTACCAGCACGACTATGTTTATTGCAGCATTATTTACTATAGCTAAGATATGGAACCAACCCAGATGCCCCTCAGTAGATGAATGGTTCAAGAAAATGTGGTATATATACACAATGGAATTCTCTGCCTCCATCAGAAAGAATGGCATTGCCCCATTTGTTAGGAAATGGAAAGATTGGAACAAATTATATTAAGAGAAGTAAGGCCGGCCCAAAGAAACATAGGTCCCCTGGTTTCCCTTATTTGCAATATCTAGTATATGTCTGAGTCAAGCAGAAAAGGTCAGATAAGGTGATGTTAGGGAAATGAACACTAAGATATGTATTCAAATGTTTTTTTTTTCTTTCATGCGATTTTTTCTAACACATTTATAAGATTATTTCTTTGTTGCTATGTATGTCCCTCCACTACAGTATAACCCTGCTTTCACTGTACTTGATGTCGGTATAATTTGTGTAGGGGAAGGGGAAAACAAATTGTTTAAATAGGGATACAGGTGGACCCATTGCAACAATGAGATGTACAAATCGTTATGTCTAAAACGAACTTTACAAACTTGGTGTGGGGGGGGGGGATTGGGAGGAGGATTGGGTGCGAGGGAAGTGGTAGGATGTGAAGGGATGGGAAGGGGAAACAAAGGAGGAGGCTACAAGAGGCTAAAATGCTTGATAAGAAATGTACTCATGGGCTGGGAAGGTGGCTCAGTGGTAGAGCGCTTACCTTCCAAGCATGAGGCCCTGGGTTCGATTCCTCAGCACCACATAAGCAAAAAGAAAAAAAATGGAAGTGGTGCTCTGGTTCAAGTGGTAGAGTGCTAGCCTTGAGCTTGACTGGACTCCCCCCCAAAAGAAAAGAAAAGAAAAGAAAAGAAATGTACTCATTATCTTTCCCATGTAATTGTAACCCTCTGTACAGTATTTTCACAATAAAAATAAATAAATAAATAAATACATAAATAAATAAAATAAAATCAGGATCCCAAATAGACATAAATATTTCATATTTTTTGCAAAATTATTCACAATAGCCAATATAATGAACCAGACCAAGCATTCCCCAATAGATGAATGCAGAAAGTACAGTATGTACATACAAAGGGATATAAATGAGCCTTAAAAAATTCTGCTACAGAAAAGGTCAAAAGCTATGCACATGTGGCCATAGAAGATGACCCTAAGTGAAATTAACCCCAAGATGGGGACAAAAGTGGTTTTTTCTTTCTCACTGTTGTTTTTAATTTACTAGGTGATTTTTTGTATGTTCTTCCCATCATGGTATAACCCCTGTTGAAACTCTATTTGATTTCAGTGCTCTTCATCTTCTAATGTGGGGAGTGGAAGGGAAATAACAAAGTGCTGAAACAAGGATACAGTTTGACCCATTGTAACAATGAGATGTACAAGACACTTTGTTGAAAATGAACTTTACAACTCTGTACAACTTCGGTGTCGGGGAGAGGGAGGAGTTTGGGAGATGGGGAAGGAAGGAATAGTAGGGGAAAAACAAAGAATAAGTAACAATGCTCCATAGGAAATGTATTCATTACCTTATTCATGTAACCATAGCCCCTCTGTAGAGTATCTTTACAATAAAAAAATAAGTTCTGCTACGTTCCCCAAAAGGTGTGAACTGGAGGACTTTATGTTAAGTGAAATAAGCCAGTCACAGAAGAATGCCTACGAGATTGGGCTTCTTTGAGGTATCTATAATGATCAAACCTACAGAGATAGGGAACATAGTGGTGGTTTCTAACAACTGAGGGGAAGGGGAAAGTGGAATGTTGCTTGATGAGAATAATGATTGGGATTTTTTTTCTTGTGACTATCCTGGGACTTTAACTCAAGGCCTGGATGCTATTTTGCTCAAGTTTAATGCTCTACCATTTGAGCCACATCTCCAATTCCAAATTTCTTAGTACGTAATTAGAGATGAGTTCTATGGGCTTTCTTGCCAGGGCTCACTTCGTACGAAGATCTTTAGATCTCAGCCTCCTGAGTAGCAAATATTACAGGCATGAGCCACTGGTGCCCAGTAAGAAAAAAACTTTATGTTGGATAAGTATGTTCTGGAGATTGGTTTACAATATGGTGCTTGTAGTTAACAATTCAATATTGCATATGCCAAAATTTAAGATGTTTAGATTTCATAGCAAGAGTTTTTGCTACAAAAGAAAAACAAGGGAATATGAAGAAATTTTGGGTTGCATATGTCTATTACCAGGAGGGAAAAAGGAGCAAATTATTCTGTAATCTGTTTATATTATCTCCAAAGGATCATGACCTAAAAGCCCAAAAGCTTTGTCTGCATTTAGCAGGTAACAGTGGTAATCATTTCTACTAGACATTGAATCAGCAATGTTGAGTAGAAATATAGAGTGGGAAAGTGAATGTTTATGGCTTTTCAAGTTCTCAGTTCCTGGAAATTTCCATACTGATTACAAACAAGTGAGGAGAAATAGGTGAAATTAATCCACACAAATATACTCTAAAACATATAGTGGTCCTGCAAATTACACACTCTCAAACATATTTCTCATCTATTTCTGAAAACCACTCACAAAATTCTCAAGTAGAGAGAAAACTTTTGAAAGAATTTTATATTTAAAATGCTAATTGGAGTCATATACTGCTTTTTTGATTGGAAATTTAGTTTGTCAGGTAGCATTATATTTCTTCTAGAGTAAATGAGGTTTATAAAAAGATGAGGCAAAGTAAGAATGTTCCTTAACATTGCAAAGATACATTCATTTCCCTGTCCTGAATAAGAATCAATTTTCAATACCCAAGATACCTTCTTTTATGACCTTTATAGAATTATAAATATCAGAACATGCCCTTTTTAATTGTCCAAATTTCTGACAGGAAAATATCTAAATTATTTACCGTCAGCTTTCTTACTTTTGTACTCTTAGCTCTAAGCCCAGTGCTTGACATGTAAGTGTCTAATAATTGTTAGATGAGAGGAAAGGTATTCTTAGAAAAATTCAGTCCTTTTGATCAAAGATATAGCCTCTGTCAGTATTGTTACCTTGTCACCATAAGGTATTCATTAACAACTTTTGTCAATGTAGGAGAAAATCTTGTCAAAGTAACGATGTTTTATAACAAAGGCAAGGCTTGCCATGAAAAATTTTAACTTGGGAAATGAAATCAGTATTAATCAGTGAAAAACATTATATTCTCATCTCTGTCACTATAGTAGCAACTGGATTTCTGCTTGTTTTGATCTCTATCCTTTATCTTCTATCTTTCATCTTCGATCCTTTATTTCTGCTCTTTCAAAACTAGGATTGAGAAGGAGTTCATGTCTAAGGAGGGGGATAGAAGAGTAAGATAGAGTAGAAAGAAGGAAAAAATTACTGTAGAATATTAATTGATTTCAGTATAATGCTGCCCATTTAGGAAGTATATATGGTTACTTATTTTTATCCGAACATATGAAAATACTAAGATGGTCTCAGTAAAAATAGCACTTAAACCAAAATTACACCAAAGCCTAGTGTTTACACCAGGTGGTCACAACATTTCAGGAGAATTGAGCATCAGCAATTGCACATCATAACGAAGGATGACAGGTTGTGTTCAGGATGAAAAAGGACTCAAATGACCCAGGAAGGGATTAATGATGATAACTCAGTTTTTCTCTACCACCTTGGAGACAACTCTAGAAGATCTTAATAATATTAAAAAATAATAATAAACATATAGAAGTGTAACAATATTAACAATACAGGTCGATATCTTAAGATGAACAATGGATTATGGTTAACCTTGTCATCATTTAAAAGTACAACTTACAACATAACTATGCAGATAAAATGATTAGTGTAACTGACTGTGGAATGCATCATTTTAGTTGTAGACCCTGAAGCACGAAGATATTTTGAATTGTGGTCACTTTTGTAGCATGTTTGTAATATTTGTGATGTTATTCTGGATACATAAAAGGCAAATAAATGTTTTAATACTATTAGTAAGAAATATTTTCAGAGACAGAGATGAAAGAAGAGGAGAAAGCTGAGGAGAGAAATTCAAAGATGTTGAAGTAAAAACCTTGTGTATTTAAACTTAAGTTAGAAATATTAGACAGAATTCATGATTGCTATTTTCCCCTCTAAGGAAAAATGCAGCTGTTTTTAAGGCATGGGAGTATGACAAATCAGATGCAATGAACATGAAGAATTCCAAATTGTCATATAAAAATGTGCTCCTAAATGGAACCAGAGCTCCTTGGGAAAATGGTTGGTTCTTTGTGTAGGACAGGAAGTATTCTTTCAGTATGAACATCTGATGTATTTTTGTATCAGAAAGCAAGAAACAAAAACTAATGAGGTTATGTCAAAAATAGGATGCAAAAATCTAGGTGCCAGTGGCTCATGCCTATAATCCTAGCTATTCAGGAGGTTGAGATCTCAGGTTTGAAGTCAGCCAGGGTAGGACTCTGATCTCTGGCCAACCACCAGAAAATCAGAAGGTAATGATATTGTTCAAAACATGTTTAGCTGACTTAACTGTAACATCTCCATACATCACTTTATAATAATAATAAAAGTGCACAAAAGGAAAATAAAGTAAAACTAAAAAGAATAAAATTGCAATGTAATATAAGTTGCTTCTTTTGGTACTTAAAAGGAGGCAGAGGAACAAAAATGAAAATCACATACCAAACTCATTGAAATATGTATGTCATTGTTAAAACATCAACTCATTATTTTAACTATTAGTAACTTTAAAAAAAGTTAAGCAATTATCCTATATTTACTTACAAATGTTATTTCAGATAACTATAAAGAAATAAATTATAAAAGAATACAGAAAGATTCCAGTTAGTTAATTGTGAAGGATAAAAAAAAGTCATATTTAAACACTAAGTAATGATGATCAATATATGCCAGAACTTTTAGCTAAAATCTTGATGTAGAGCTTTACAATAAAAGGAATCAAATTGGCAAATCCTTGAATTCACTGATGGTCTTAGCACCAGTAACTTCTGGCATAATATATTACTAAAGCAATAGCACCTCCTATTATTTATCCTTAAGAGCACTTTCTCCTTCAAATAATGAATCTGATTCACTTCAGTATTTAGTGCTCATTTCCAATCAATGGGAAATACTTTAGTACACGTCAATTGCCATAGGAGGAAATAACCACGTGCATTTGCAGATATTCAAGAAAATAATTGACTAATTTCTATAATAAGCTAAAAACATAAAGGAAGAGAGTGAAAGAAAGAGCATGAGATTTTAAGACAACTTAAAAGACCAACAAATAGGAGCAATACAAGATAAACTCAGATATACAAGAAGCATAGATACGAAAATGATGGTCCAAGGCAGGCCCCGAGAGAAAATGGAAATGGGTGACTCTCTCCAAAAAATAACGAAGGCAAAAGAAGGGCTTGGGACATGTCTCAAGTAGGAGATCACCTGCCGAGCAACTAAAAAACCCTGGATTCAAATCCCAGTATAAGCAAACAAACAAAAAAGTAAGACCAATAAATATCAGCAGATTGATTTTTATGCTTATTTCCCAAAACAAAATGAAATAAAACAATGGTAATGATAATTTGGAAATGGGCTCCTAATTGAAATATAACAAAGACTCACTAATTTGGGTAGCTGTGATAATACTCCTTTGTCAGAGACATCTTGAAATGTTAAAACATGGAATAACATGATTTTGCTATTGCTTTAAAATATTCAAGGAGAAAGAGAGTAGGAAGAAATAAAATAATTTTGGAAACATGTTGATGGGGGTTTCAGGTAGTGAATGGGTGTTAGAAATGTTATACTTCGCTATACTTTTGTCTGGAAAATGTTATAATAATTCTTAAAAGTTTCACTTTTTGGTAAGTTGCGCCATCAAGTTACATAGAAGAGAAACATTTAAAAATATGGATTGCTAAAGTTTAGAATTGAATCCAAGTTTAAAGAAGAAAATTAAGTCATTTGGTTTAAACAATAAACAATCTGCCACAAACTGGTATCCTTTACTGATGTGGTGAGACTATCACAAACCTTGGAAGATGTCAAAATAAGTCCAAACATGATGAAGAGAGTAAGTCTTATAGTGTAGCTCTGGTCTTAGTCTGGTGTAAAATCATAAAATGTTAACACATGGTGCTGATATGTTTTAATAAATTTAATTGTATACTTCGTAACACATTTTGTAAGTCATTGAATTTGTGGGACCTTTGCTGTGCAAAGATTTGATGTATTAAAAGAATCAGTTATGTTAAATTATAATTGCAATGTTGTATAGAAATACTCAAATCTGCTGGGCGCCAGTGGCTCACGCCTGTAATCCTAGCAAATGAGCTGGCTGCCATCTGAGGATCACAGTTCAAAGCCAGCCCGGGCAGGAAAGTCTATGAGACTCATCTCCAATTAACCACTAGAAAACTGGAAGTGGCGTTGTGGCTCATGTGGTAGAGCACTCTCCTTGAGCTGAAGAGCTGAGGGACAGCATCCCAAGCCCAGAATTCAAGCCCCATGACTGACAAAAATTAAAATTAAAAAATTAACTAAATAAATAACGAAATACTCACATCTGTAATCAATGGTTAGATGCTCAGAAAAATATTTGTTTCCAAACTTTCAAAAGATTCATAAGATTTTCATTAGATGCACAAAAAGACCTTAGTGAATTTTTGAATTATTTAGCAAATACTTGGCATTTAAAAATCCTGTCAAAATTAGTATTCAGAAATTTAAAGCTTTATGTTATTTTTTTTACTAAAGAAGAAAAAAATCCACCCTATGAAAATTGAAACACACTATGTTTATTTTAAGATGCTTTCTTTGTTCAGGATTTTATGAACTTTTTAGAATCTGAACTTTTTAGAATTCTAGTATCTTTCATTTGCATATTGAAAAGGAATCATGACACTTCACATTTGTCATGACTGATATAAGTTGATTTGATTATTTGCTGTTTAAAATAGAGGAGGTTGTGTGTTTGTGTACTGTACATTCACATAATCATTTTCGTAATGAAACAATTGTATTTGCAATACATACCTCTTGGTGAATAAATCTGATCAGGACACTACTTAAGACAGACGTCATTGAGATATGCCCTAGAGCAATGTATCTCCTGAGACAATAAAGATAATGATTACAGGACTAAATGTTCATATTTTAATTAATTAATTTTAATTTTAAAATTATTTTTACATAGCTAGTCACATCTTTTTTTTTTGAAAGAATTCTGTTATATAACTGCAGTCTGAAGTTCTGTGCATTTGAAATTTCAGGTATTCTACAAATTGAATATGAAGATTTCATTTATTTTTCCCAATAATATATCAACCAGGAGATATCTGTTCAGAAAGAGATCATTGTCTTCAGTGGTTCTGGGTAGATGGCAGAGGAGAAGCTGGAGGCTAAACAAGCTCTCGCATGTAAAGCAGGTTTAGTGTTCCAGTGAACAGTCTTAAGCCAAGGAATCACACCAAGTGTGCCACTACAGTACAGAGACTTTGGCCAGAGAGGGAAAATCCAAGGAAGGAAACAGACCTGAGCAAATGCCAGAAGCCGCAGCTGCAGTGACGGCAGAGGTGGCAGCGTCTGTAGCCACCATACTTGCAACACAGCGAGTCTGGGACCTAGGTGCCAGACGAAGTGGGCATGCAGATTCTACTCAACACCAGCAAGAACTGACAAGGAGAAGACATCTTCATCCTGCAGATCTCAGAAGAGAGACAACCCAGGAACCAAGACTCTGGCGTGAGTAGAAGCATGACATCCTCACTCCTTCTCAGGGAGCAGAGGAGGGAAGGCCACCCCTCCCCATCCCCACTACCAGAGATCTCCATCTTTGATACTGACAAAGGGCTGGCTGGGCACCTAGCTCCAACTCAGGACTTGGAAGAAAACAAAAGATTGATTTAGCAGGTCACAGGAACCTAACCTGACTTGGCAGGCTCAGCAACACCCAGGGAAAAGTCACCCAGCCCAGGCAGAAAAAGCTCCACCCATACAGGAGTGGTTTTGTTCACTGGGTAAATAGAGCCAGAGGCAGCCCCTTCCTACAGCAGCCTTGACAATCAATGGAAATTCAGTAAACATAAAGCATGAGAATGGCTCCAGGATGGGCTCTGTGAGTGTCTCAGAAGCTAGCCCCTCAGGGAAAAGCTACAGTTTGCTGAAAGGCCTCAACTCTACCCAGAACCTAGCCTCATCAAAGCATCTCCAAAATAGAGGAAACAGCCATCTCCCTCTTTTGTGATACTCAAAGCAGATCTCCTCCCAGAGAACTACCCTAGGAGGAGGATCACAAAATCTTGGATAAAGCAGAGCAATTTTCTGCTTACCCAAACAAACTGACTTAAGAAACCAATCAACCCACAGGAAAATCAAACACCATAATCATACCAGAGACTCCAACAAGAGACTGGTTATGGACACAAGGGACATACAGGATCTTCCCATGCCCCTCAAAAATATCAAAGAACTCTTTTATTGTACCTTTTTTTTAAAAAAAAACTTTTTTAACTTTTCTTAATTTTTAATTTTTAACTTTAAAAAATTGTTTTCTATTAAACTTTTTTCTTCCTCATAATTTTTATTTTAGGGGTATATGTGTGTGGGTGTTTTTGTTCATATAGGTTTACTAATGTTTTGATCCTTTATTTTCTTTCTTTCTCATTCTTTTCACATTCTCTTCTCTTTTGTTCATTTTTGCGTGACTTAATTGCTGTTCTGCTCACCCTCAAATATACCCGTGGTTGATTAGACTTAAATTCCTTAATAGCAGTACTACCTCTTTATACCTATATACTATTTTAAGCATTTTTATTTTTTAGGTTTTCAGGTCTTCTTCCTATCCCTCCACCTTTCTCATCCTATCCCCGTTCTTCTCGGTATATTACATTTCTAATTTTGCAGAATTTTAAAGTGTTTCACTTTTTAATTATAATTCTTGTTTTTCTTCTCTCTTTTTTCTTTTTCTTCTTCTTTTCTCTCTCTCTACTATCATTCTATCCAATCTATTTCCCTCTTTGAGAGTAGGACTTAGTTAATTCAACACTCCCTTTATCTTTCCACAGCCCTCTATTCCTATTTTTACCCACATCTTACCCTAAACCTAATAATTTCTGGTTTGCCAAATTCTTCTTTGCTGTTCGTAGTCCATTAATACACAGTTGTTTGATGTTGAATAAATATATCTGTTGAACTAGATTGTATCTGCAGACTTTTGACTGTTCAACTACACACTTTGGTTGATGCTTGCATTAAGATAGTATTCTAGCACAAAACTGGTGTTACTTTCATCCCAAATGGGCAGAAGAAGACGGAAAAACAAAAGAAAAATGTCAAGTCCTGGTATCTCAAGTCCCACTCATGAAAATCAGGGGACAGAAGAGACAATGAATAATCCAGAGGAGAGCTCCCATAAAGCTCTACATACACTACTGGTAAACATGGTAAATGAAAAGATTAAAACCTGCAAAAGACTCAGTGTGAGCGTGATAAGGAGAGAGGAGGCAAACCAAAGATAAATACTGGAATATCATGAGCTTGAGGAAGCTACTCAAAGATTGATACAGGAATTGCATGAGCAGCTTGAGAACACTCAAAGAGAAATAAAGGAATGGCGTGAACAGGCTGAGATCAGTCAAAGAGACAGGAATTGCATCAGCTTGCTGAGGACAGACAAAGAGAAAGTCAGGAATGCTGTGAAAATGCTCAGAACACTGAAAGAGAACTACAGGAATTGCATGAACTGAGGAAGCTAATCAAAGAGTAATAAAGGAATAGAGAGAGCAGGATGAGAATACACAAAGATCACTAAAGACATTCTTGGAATCCATGAATGTCTGAAAGAAGCTGAAAGAAGTCAGGGAGTCCACAAAGAGAATGCTGAATGGAAAACAACAGAAGGAATGGGAGTCAAGGAAACCATAACCAATCAATTAAGTGATTTGAGAATAAACACTGAACACCAAATTAAGGAAGTAAAGTTCATACAAGATGTAAAACAAAGCCCCAACAAAGAATTTGAAGCCATCAAAGCAGACCAAATAGAAGGAAAAAAAATATAAAAACAAAGTTGAAAGTCTTGATAGTAGGCTAGACCATGCAGAAGATCGAATATCAGGGATTGAAGACAGCCTAGATATTATAGAGAAAGAACATACAACCGTACAAGACAAATCCATGAAATATGATAGATCTATCCAAAACTTGGCAGACACCATCAGAAGGCCTAATCTGAGAATAATGGGTGTAGAGGAGCACTTAGAGACAGAAGTTAATGGTCTAGGAATTTTTTTAACAAAATCTTAGCAGAGAACTTCCCAAACATGCAAAAAATAGGCCTATTCAGATACAATTAGCTTTTAGAACTCCAAATAGACAAGACCAGAATAGGACATCCCCGCATCACAGTATAATCCACACAGGATCAATTCAGACCAAGGAAAAGATCTTTAAAGCTGTCAAGGAGAAAATATTAATCATATATAAAGAGAAATCAGTCAGAATCACCTGAGATTTCTCAGCAGACACAATTAAAGCAAGAAGAGCCTGGAATGATGTATGCCATGGCCTAAAGACAAACAATTATCAACCAAGAATACTGTATCCAGCTAAACTCTCCTTCATAACCAAAGGTCAAACAAAAAACTTCCATAGCAAAGAAAAATTGAAACAATATATATCCAACAAACCAGTCCTACAAAAATTCTTAATGATGTCCTACACATAGAAAACCAGCAACTCCACAATAAAGGTCAAGAAATCGCCCCTAAACTGAGAATCCAAGAATCATAGGAAGAACCCAGTTGCTGCAGCACACAAGAAGGTGGATAACATGGCACAAACTCCCAAATACCTCTCATTCCTATCTCTCAACGTTGAAGGACTTAACTCTCCAATTAAGCGACCTAGACTGTCTAGTTGGATTAAAAATCAAGATTCTTCTATCAGCTGCCTTCAGGAGTCACACCTTGCCCATAAAAACAAACACATTTTCAAGGTGAAAGGCTGGAACAAATTTTACCAAGGAAACGGCCCCCATAAACAGGCGGGAGTTGCAATCCTAATATCAGATAAAATAGACTTCAAATTAAAATTATTGAGAAGGGATAAAATATGTCACTACATACAAATTAATGGATCTCTCTTTCAGGAGGATATTACAATTCTAAATCTCTATTCACCGAACAACGGAGCACCAATAGTTAGCCACTACTTTCCCTCAAATCCCACATAGATCCAAAGATATTAATTGGGGATTTTAACACACCACGCTCCCCACTAGATAGATTAACTCGGCAAAAACTCAACAGAGAAACCACAAATCTAAACAACTGCATATCTCAACTAGATTTAACAGACATCTACCTTATATTTCATTCAGGCAGCATCCAAATACACATTTGTCTCAGCAACATATGGAATATTTTCTAAAATAGACCACTTTTTGGGTCAGAAAGAAAACTTGTCCAAATTCAGAAACCTTGAAATTATACCTTGGATTCTCTCAGACCACAAGGGTATAAAATTAGAACTCAACACCAAAAACCACCAAAATCCTGTAACACATGGAGGCAGAACAACACACTGCTGAATCACGAGTGGGTCATGGAAGAGATTAGAAACGAAATTCAAAGGTTCAAGATATTGAACAAAAATGAACACAAAAATTAACAGCACCTATGGGACACAGCAAAGGCAGTACTCAGAGGCAAGTTTATAGCTCTTAGTTCCTACATCAACAAATTGGAGAGATCTGAAACTAACAGTTTAATGACACATCTGAACCTCCTTGAAAAAGAGCAGCAAGATAAACCCCAGTAGATGGAAAGAAATAATTAAAATTAAATCAGAATTAAATGAATTAGGATTAGAAAAAAAAACATATATAGGATCAACATAACAAAGACGTGGTTCTTCGAAAAAATTAACAAAATTTACAGATCCTTATCAAATCTTATCAGAAAAAGAAGAGAACACACCCAGAAACATCACCACAGAAACAACCAAAATTCAGAATATTATAAGGTAATACTTCTCAAAACTTTATGCTAATAAGTGTGACAAATGGACAGAAATGGACCTTTTTCTAGCGAATATTGACATGCCAAAAGAAAGCCAAGAAGAGTTAAACCATCTTAACAGGCCCATATCAAGCACTGAAATAGAAACAGCAATAAGAAACTTCCCAGCTAAGAAAAACCCATAACCAGATGGTTTTCAGCAGAATTCACACCAAGCAGAGCTCACACCAATACTGCCCCAACACTTCAATAAAATTGAAAAAGAAAGTTCACTACCAAACTCATTCTATGATGCCATCATACCCTCATCCCCATACCAGGCAGGGACTCATCAAAAAAAGAGAACTATAGGCAGTTTTCTTTGATGAACATTGATGCAAAACTTCTCAACAATATTTTGGCCAATCGACTTCAACAATTCATCCAAAAAATCATACTATGAAACAAGATTAATTTCAGGGATGCAAAGCTGGTTCAATATAGGCACATCAATTAATATAATTCATCACATAAACAAGAGAAAGCATAACAACCACAACGTTATCTCAATAGATGCAGAAAAAACATTTGACAAGAGCCAACACCCCTTTATGATGAAGGTTCTGGAAAAATTAGGAATCCATGGAACATTCCTCAATACAGTAAAGGCTGTATATGACAAACCTACAGCCAGCATTATACTTAATGGTGAGAAACTAAAGCAATTTCGTCTTAACTCTGGAACAAAACAAGGAATTCCACTCGCTCCACGTCTCTTCAAACTACTATTAGAATGCCTAGATACAGCAATAAGACAAGATGCAAATATAAATGGGATCTAAATAGAGAAAGAATAAGTTAAACTCTCCATTTTTGCAGGTGACATGATCTTGTATTTAAAGAATCACACAGATTCCACTACCAAATTACTGAAACTTATTCAAAAGTTTGGCAAAATAGCAGGGTATAAAACTAACCCTCAAAAATCAATGGCTTTTCTGTATGCCAACAATGAGAAAAGTGTGGCTGAAATAAGGAATGCAACTCCATTAGTAATAGCCCCACAAAAAATAAATTACCTAGGAATTAACTTAACCAAAGAAATTAAGGACCTCTATGATGAGAACTTTAAAAACCTGAAAAAGGAAATCAAAACAGAACCTAGAAAGTGGTAAAAACTCCCATGCCCCTGGATTGGAAAGATCAACATCATGAAAATGGCAATACTTCCCAAGGCTATCTACAAATTCAATGCAATACCTATCAAAATTCCAACCTCACTCTTCAAGGAAATAGAAGAGGCAATCCAAAAATTCATATGGAACAATAAAAGACCCCGAATAGCAAAAACGCTCCTCAACGGAAAGAACACTGCTGGAGGAATATCAATACCAAATTTCAAACTCTACTACAAAGCCATAGTAGTAAAAACAGCTTGGTATTGGCACAAGAACAGACCTCAGGACCAATGGAATAGAATTGAAAACCCAGAAATGAACCTACAGACCTATAGCCATCTAATCTTCGATAAGGGAGCTAAAAAAATAGAATGGAAGAAAGACAGCCACTTCAGTAAATGGTGCTGGAAATAAAATGGTTAACTACTTGTAGAAAACTAAAGCTAGATACTTATATATCACCCGGCCCGAGAATCAATTCCAAATGGATCAAAGACCTCAGAGTTAAAGCAGACACTCTGAAAACATTTCTGGATGGAATAGAGGACAAACCCTAGGTCTCCTTGGCACAGGCAGAAATTTTCTTAATAGAGACCCAGAAACTCAACAAATAAAAGAAAGATTAGACAAATGGGGTTGTAGGAAATTGCAGAGCTTCTGTATGGCAAAGGTCATAGCTAGCAAGATCAATAGAAACCCCCGGTTTGGGAGAAGACCTTCACTAGCCACACAATGGACAAGGGTCTCATATCTAAAATATAGCTTGAAATCAAAAAATTAAATCCCCCAACAACAAATCTTCAAAGAAACAACTGCCTAATAAATAAGTGGGCTGAAGACTTAAAGAGAAACTGCTCTGAAGAGGAAAGAGGATTTCCAATATACACAGGAAGAAAAGCTCAACCTCCCTAGCCATAAAAGAAATTCAAATCAAAACATCATTGAGATATCACCGCGCCCCAGTTAGAATGTCTATAACCAAGAACTCTAATAACAACAGATACTGGAGGGGATGTGGACAGATGGGAACCTTACTGCATTGTTGATTGGAGTGTAAACTTGTTCAACCACTTTGGAAAGCAGTATGGATATTCCTCAAAAGACTCCACATAGAGCTCCCCTATCACCCAGCAGTCCCACTTTTGGGCATTTACCCAAATGATCACCAACAAGACCACACTAAAGCTATCAGCACGAATATGTTTTTTTCAGCATTATTTACCATTGCTAAGATATGGAACCAACCCAGATGCCCCTCAGTAGCTGAATGGATCAAGAAAATGCCATGTATATACACAATTGAATTCTCTGCCTCCATCAGAAAGAATGACATTGCCTCATTTGTTAGGAAATGGAAAGACTTGGAAAAAATTACATTAAGTGAAGTAATCTAGGCACAAAGAAACAAAGGTCCCATAGTTTCCCTTATTTGCAATAACTAGTATATGTCTGAGTGAAGCAGAAAAGGTCAGTTATGTTGATGTTAGGGAAATGAAACCTAAGATATATATTCAATTTTTTTCTTTCATGTGATTGTTTCTAACATATTTGTAAGATAATTTCTTTGTTGCTTTGTATGTCACTCCCCCATACTATAACCCCTGCTTTCACTGTATTTGATGTTGGTATAATTTGTGGAAGGGAAGGGAACAAACAAATCGTTTAAATAGAGATACAGTTTGACCCATTGCAACAATGAGATGTACAAGTCATTATATCGAAAAATTAACTTTACAACTTTGGTGATGGGGGTATAGGGAGCGGTGAATTCGGTGGAGGTGCCGGGGTGGTGGGGAGAGGATGTGAAGGGATAGGAAGGGGAAACAAAGGAGGAAGCTACAATGCTTAGTAAGAAATGTACTCATTATCTTGCCCATGTAATTGTAACCCCTCTGTACAGTATTTTCACAATAAGAAAACGAGATCATTGTCTTCTTAATCCTTAACATCCATAACATCTGTTAACATTCTTAATAGTCTATAACATCTGTTTATTCTTCTGAAAGAATGTCACTTTCAACAAAAAATGTCATCCTCAGATTGCCGGGACAGAATTCTTGCAAATGCAACCAGCAATTGATGTTTATGCCTTCCAAAATTAAGTTTGAGCCTGTTGCATATTAGACAGTCCATGAACGAAACGTATTCACCTTCCTGCTTTTTTTGGCATTTTCTTTTGGCATTCTCTTCCATTACCTGCCTGTGATGCTCACAGTCACAGTGCTCTTCCTCCTTTGGCTTTGAACCCACTTTCTATAGAACATGGCTGTCATTTGGCCTGCATTTTAAATAGGCTTCAGATTCTTGGAACTTCTGTTTGTCCTAGACGTCTAGCCTTAGAATAACAAGACTATGTCTATTAGATTTTTTATGGTAGTATATTACATTATGGTCTCTAATAAGAGTAGTAAACTGGGTCTGCAAGTACTTCATGTATTTCTAGATAAATTACTTCATTCTCTGCTGTTTCAACGTAAACAAGATTCGTCATATTATTTAGCTGTCTGCCAATTTTTTTTTCTTGTCTCAAGGATCAGATGCCTTCTATGATTCAGAGTCTTCCTCTGCTGCTATTAGAATATTTCAACCATTTGGGGGGAAGGCTTTTTGTAAATTTTCACTTGCAAGGTTTTCTTCCATGTAAGTGTTAATTGAAAAATACAAGGCAGTGTTGTCAGCTTTAGCAAACTCAGTATAAAAAAAAGAAAAAAGCAGACAATGTTATTTCTCAAGACTTTATGACTGTTTGTGGACTTGTTCTGAATCATTTTTATGTGACTCCTACCTCAAAAATGCAACAAAACTAGTTCCACCATCTATCCCATAATGTTCCAGAGTTTTCCTGTTGTTACCATTGATAAATGCAATGAAGGGACCAAGGGACTCATTGAAAATAAACGTAGTGCTAGGTTTCCAGATTTGGAACTATAGTCTAGGAGTTTAGATATGACACCACAGCAGGAACTTGTTCTTAGAAATAAAATACAATCCCTACTGATAAAAATATCCTATCATTTATGAACTTTGAATGCCTTTTTTGTTGCTTTTTATGAAATAATAGCATTTTTTCTGAAGGCTAGGAAATCCAAGCTCAAGGTCTCTTTTGGTTAGGACCCAGGCTCTCTGTTTCCAAGATGATATCTTGTTACTGCACTCTTCTAAGAGGGGTGCTCTATCTTCACTATAGGAGATCTAAGGGCAAGGAGGGGACAATTCTCTTCATCAAACACATACAAGGACTTGTAATCTACTTACCTGTCAAGTACCTCCTAAAGGCAATGCCTCTTTCTAATAGGTCTTGGATGATGAAGTTTCAGTGCTAGTTCTGAGAAGACAATAATATTCTAAACATAGCAAAGCTAGGTGCCAGTGGCTCAAACCTGTAATCCTAGCTACTCAGGAGGATTATATCTGAGGATCACAGTTCAAAGCCAGTCCCGGCAGGAAAGTCCGGGAGACTCTTATCGCCAATAAACCACTAGAAAACCGGAAGTGGAGTTGTGGCTCAAGCGGTAGAGTACTTGCCTTGAGCTGAAGAGCTGAGGGACAGCGCCCAATCCCAGAGTTCTAGCCCCACGACCAACCAAAAACAAATGTCCTACACATAGCACAGATATTTATTAAAAATGAAGTAGTAGTTTTTTTTAATACTATCCTATACAAAGAAGAGTAGAAAATATTAGCAGTGATGTTTAGAGTTGAAGGTAACTGTCATACAGGAAGTGGACATGGTGGGAGAGGTAGAGTAGAGGAATGCTTTCTTGTTATGATTTGAAGTACCAATGAGAGTTTAACCATGTCACATGAATTATTTTAATGAGAATAAAAATATTTGAAGAAAATTTTGAGTGACAGCCAGACATTGACATTGCAGAAGAACTAAGTCTGATGTTAAAAATCAACCCATTCTAAAATGGAATCTGACAGAGTAGAAATCCTAGAACCCGAGATTAATGCTAAATACTTAAAAGGACTAGATTTTAACAAGAGTATCTGCCTCTTAGTTTTCTATTGGGCCCTTCAAATTATGTAGCCAGAGTGACCAATAATAATTACTTGGATTCTAACAATTCTGATTAATTTTGACTGTTTTTGAGATATATGTAAATAGATTTATGTACTATGTGTTTTTCTTTTGTTTGGTTTCTTTCATTCAACACTGTATTTGTGAGATCCTTCCATATTCGTGTATTTATTGGTAGATTATTTATACTCACACTGCATAGCACTGTTTTCAAGACTTTGTATGTTTAGAAAAAATCTGGAGTGTTTATTAAAGCAGATCTCTAGATCCACTTTCAGAACTTCTGTTTTAGCTACTCTAGGGTAAGTTTTAAGGGCTGGTTTTACTAACAATGCCCATATGTGATGCTGGAATGGGGATCGTATCTTGAGAACCATTTCTATAGAGGATGCCATATAGGAATAGACTACCATGCTTTCAATATGCATTTGGTTTGTGATTACTGTTTTCTTTCTTGAGATAAGGTCTCCCTGTTGCTTAGGTTGGCCTGGAACTCTTTATCAGAATTCCCACTTCTGCCTCTCAAGTGCTGAACTTACAGATATATACCACAATGCCCACCTTTTTCTGATCACTTTAAAAAATATTATCCATGTATTTACTTTTGGCTATACTAGTTTATTCTGATAATCTTCATTAATTCCTTTATTAAAAATAAATAGCTCATGTAGTGAGACTAGGTATTATCTTATTTTAAAAAATACATTGTACAGACAAAGGATAATAATGACATCATATTGTTTTCTGAGTGTCAAGCAATAAACTCATTTTATTACCATCTCCAGTTTGCTTATGAGAAAGTAAAAAGTATAGGATGCTGAGGTTGGCAAAGTTCAAGGACATGTCCTTAAGTACCACATCTTTTCCCCTAGACATGCCATATTAAGTATGACAAGCCAGAAGTGTAATCTATATAGGTATAGATCAGAAGATACAGGAGAAATCACTCTCACTGCAGAAATCTCTGCCTTGCATTCATAGAGCCAATACTCCAGCTGATGGGACAGATACAAAGTATATACAATAAAGGATAACAGCAGGTAGGTGGGTACAAGTCAGTGAGCTCAATTTCATTTGATAAAATATACAGAAATAATTCAAAAAGAAAAGAATTGAGTCCTACAATCCACGGAGAAATTTAGTAAACAATGTGAAAGGGCCTTCAAGGCAAGGAGGATATTCTGAGTAAAATATCATATGTTCTGACAACTGAAAATAGTTCTATCTGGTTGAGACATGAGGTGAATACGGATGAATTGCATCGTAGAAAACACCTCATGGGGGCTTTGTTATATGAGAGTTTAGAAAAAGGTAAACAAGGGAAATGCGGTCAGATTTGCACTGTGTGTGCATGTGTGTGTATGCGTAGGTACGCATATGTGCAGAGCATGTGTGCACTGGGCCTGGAGCTTGAATTCAGAGGCTAGGTATTGTCCTCAAGGCATTCTGCTAGTTAATTGAAGATGAGACTTTGGACTTTTTTTCCCTCTAGCTGGCTTCTAACCTCAGTCCTCAAATCTCAGCCTTCTGAGCATCTGTGATTATAGATACGAGCCTCTGGTACCTGGTTCAGAAGTAGAAACGGTCAGATAAGTTGATGTTAGGTGAAATGAACCCCAAGATAGGGACTCAAATGTTTTTTTTTCTTACTTGCTATTGTTTCTAATATATTTATGAGATGATTTCTTTGTTGCTTTGGATGTCCCTCCCCCACGGTATAACCCCTGTCACTGTATTTGATGTTGGTATCATTTGGGGAAGGGAAGGGAAAAAGCAAAGTGTTTAAATAGGGATACAGTTTGACCCATTGCAACAATGAGAAGTACAAGACGTTATGTCGAAAAACGAACTTTATAACTTTGGTGCGGGGGAGGGGGGAGGAAGACGGGGAGGTGCGGGGAAGAAGGGGAGATGGGAAGGGATGGGAAGTGTAAACAAAGGAGGAGGCAACAATGCTTGATAAGAAATGTACTCATTACCTTGCTTATGTAATTGTAACTCCTCTGTAGGGTATTTTCACAATAAAAATAAAATAAAATAGGTTTAAAAATTTGCCTTTTAAAAGATCACTAAGATGTCAGATAAAGGATAGACTATAAAAAAGGAAGAAAACAATACATTGTCATAACTGAAACTTTTAAGGAGTATTCAGTCAATAGTACATTTTCCTCAAAATTTCTAGCCATAATAGAGCAAGTGATTGATATAATTTTTGTTAGGCACTTTAAGTAATTTCTAATATTAATCTATCTATGCCTACTATATTTATTATCTACTAAAACAAAGATAATGATAAAAATGTCATTCCATTGTAATACTTCACTTGAAATCACTCTGTCTCCAAAGATAACACAATAGATAAGTTACAAAAGTATTCTGGAAAATTACAGACTTGAAAGTAATTGAACTAATTGTAAAAACAAATTATTTCAACTTGATTGATTGGTTCTAAGAATACAGAGTACTTCTAAAGGGTTGGGTATAACAATAGTCATGAAATTAAAAGAAGTGATATTCCTCTGGTATGTGAGAACTCTCTGTTATAGAGCTACAGAACTAGGTATATACATACTCTGTTCCACTTGAGCAGTACTTTCAAAAATTTTAGATACACTGAAAATGTTAATTATGACGATGACATTAATGATATAGGTAACTACTCTTCATTAAGTGCTTATTGTGAATTGAATGTTTCATTTTTAAATTAATTTTATTTCTAATTAACATTTTTTATTATTGTATAAGTGGTTTCAACTCAATGGTCAAGTGTTTCATTTCTATTATTTCAATTATATAGATTAACTATCCTTTCTTTGAAATGTTAGGCATCAGAAGTGTTTTAGATTTCAGATCTGTGATTGGATTTTGGAATATTTGTACATGTGTGTGTGTTTGCATGTATCTTTTAGGACAAGATTGAAATAAAAATATGAAATTTACTGTTTCATATACAATGTACATATTCTGAGGTGATTATATATATATATATATATACAGTGTGTGTGTGTGTGTGTGTGTGTGTGTGTGCGTGTGAGTGAGTGTGTGTGTACCTTCATTTTCGCTGAATTACATCAGAGGCAATTGGGAATTTTCCTCTTGTGAGGTCGTGTCAATTCTCTGAAAGCTCTGGATTCAAGTATTTTGGACTTTAGATGTTCAGGTTAGGAATATTCAGCCGTTTCCAATTCTATGAAGCTGGTATCATTATTCCCAATTAGCGCTAACAAAACTAAGGCTTAAATAATTTATCCAAAACACTCACATTGAATGTGTTAATTACTTACAATGTGAGGATTTTAAGCCTCACATTTATGAGGGTTTTAAGACTCACATGAATGTTACCTAGAAACTCATGTCTTCAATTACGACATAAATCTCTTTGTTCTCTAGAACTGCATGTGATACTCAATTTTCAATAAATAACTGGCTCAAAAATACATGAAATATGTCAAACAATGCATTGAACAAAGCTTTTTAGGGCCTAAATAACTTTCTTTAAATCTTCATAAAAGATAAGAATGATACACAATTAACAGAATTATATCCCATAATTATAGCCATAAGGAATAGGACTATAATTATAACCATAAGGAATAGAAAAAATGTGTAAAATTTAGAACTGATTTCAAAACATTTTCTCAATTAATTCTAAAAAAAAGAAAGATAAACATAATGAAAGTAGAGATCTCTATACAATGGGCAAGAGAAGGGGTATAAGAGGAAGATTTATATGCAATGGGAACTAGAACAATAGATAAAATATATGTAAGCGCTCGTGCCTGCTATCACAGCTACTAAGGAGACTAAATCTGAGGATCCTGATTTGGAGCTTAGCCAGACAGGAAAGCCTGTGAAATTATTTCTGATTAGCAAGAAGTAGATGAGTGGTTTAAGTGGTAGAGAGCAGAGAGCCAGCCTTGAATGAAAAAAAGCAAGGGAAAGCACTCAGCAAGCCCCAGTACTGGGAAAACAGGGAACACACACACACACACACACACACACACACACACACACACACACACACACACACACTGCACATAGATATGGAAACTGAGAGTGTGATAGGGCTTAAGGGTTTGGTGGAAAGTATCCCTTCTGATTGCTTTGGTAATTAAACTTTATATCATAACATTATAGAGAGGAATGACCCCCATGAAAATATCAAGTAAATATACAGACATAAAACTATGAGTATTTCAACCCCCAACTCTAAAGCAGAGGGAAGACATTGGGATTTTGTAGAGGGATTAGGCAGCCAAGAGTTGGAGTGTTAAGTTCTGGTTAGCTTGGAACTTGTGTGTCTCAAAGTTTTTGACTATTAAAGGTGTATGTTCTGTTGGGCACTAGTGGCTCACCCCTGTAAATCTTAGCTTAAAAATTGCTTTTTACATATAAAATTAATGATTATAAATACTAAGAATGAAGTTGACATAACTAATTTAAATATTTCATTAGTTATTTCTGGACTTTGACTTTAGTCAGTTTCATATTTCGAAACTAATTTCAAAGTATTTTTATGCTTCCAGCACTTATGTAAGTCCTTGAAACGCTAGCAGGTGCAAGGCTTAGGTCCTATATTGTATAACAGAACCAATGGTCATGCACCACATGTTACATTGAGTATGCACTGGTGTGGCATGAAGACAGGCACACTTTCTCCTGCATCAACCTATGAGGGAAAACTCCAGTCATTCTCATAGAGGGTTTTGAAACAGAAGTTCAAATTCTACAAATACACACACACACACACACACACACACACACACACACACACACACACACACACACACACACACACACAGGCATTTTACCAGGGGCAAGATCACAGAAGATCCATCCTCTTTCCAGCAGTCCCTTTCCTCCAAAGGCTTTTCACTTAGCAACCAGTAATTTTGTCTGACTTATCTCTTAGCATTTATTATAAATATAAAATGGTAAATTTCTAACTACATTGTTCTCTCTGATGTATTCAGTGTCACACTTCTACTGTAAAAAGAAGCCTTTCCTTCACATCTATTTACTATCTAATTTATATAATTATCCATACATCTACCCACATAGCTATCTATCTATCTATCTATCTATCTATTTATCTATCTATCTGTCTGTCTGTCTGTCTATCATCACTGGTGTATTGCACTTTTGGAAGAACCAATGTGTAGCCTTGGATTCTTATTCTATCCAATGGATTATTGTCTACTTACATTTTCATAGATATGGCCAAATGGGACTTTTTTAGAATTGATCAATTGCCATGTTTTTTTGTGGTGTCCCCAGATATTTATATATATTATTTTCCTAGGAACTCTAGATCTTATTAGTGTGGAAAGGTACTAAGGAAAAAAGAATTGAGTGCTTGATAATGTGTTTAATTAATTTTCTTTAGTAAAGAAAGCTAGAAAACACAAACTTCTACTAAGCTTTACATTCTAATCCAGACTTCATAGAATTTTTCCTTTACTATCAATATTCCATTTGTAATGCCCATCTATAATGAGAAATTTTGTTCCCACTATAAATACATTTCCTTACTTGTTCAATTTATGTAGTTCTACAATATACACAAAGTTTCAGAATAACTAAATTCTTACACTCCTAAAAAGGACAGCAAAAAAGAGTTTATAATTTTTCCAAGTTTTTATTTAGTAAGAGCTTTCTGAATAACCTAGGGTAGCCTCAAAAGCATGATCCTTCTGCCTCAATCTCCCAAATAATAAGTATACAAGTCTGTTTGACCACCACCTCTAACATTGCCTTTGCTAGGCAAGCTTTTTGCCACTAGCTATATGATAACTCTTTATCTTCTTTAGATTAAAGATATAACGTAAAGCTATTATATGCCAAAATAACTGGGATAAGTTGGATTTATTTCATACTATTTCTGGTTCATTATCAAATGTGAGGTATGGATAATTTCTACTCCACTTATTAGCTTAAATAAAACTTTCTAATGCTCTGAATTAAGTTCTGTTAGGTGATTTCAGTATCTTTGTTTTTCTGTGAAGAAATTTCCCTTTGAATCTGTTGTGTTTCAAAATAGCAGTGATCTGGTCTCTCATTTCAGCTCTGTTAACCTCTGAACAAGTGGTGAGTTTCAACACACTTTTACTGAAAAAATTGAATTTTATGTAATAATTGCTACAGGATTTTTTTTAAAAGTAGGAATTGGAAGAGGTAAGTTGTTACCTATCTTTCTGCTCTATTCCACCTCTTTTCTTTCTGATTTCACAGGCAGAAGAGATACTATTTGAAGTTTGTTGACAAACATTTCTTAAGATGTTGGGTATATTCTAGGCACTGAAACAACTAGATCTATCTGAGGATTAGCATCTAGTGTCAAAATGAAATTGTCCTGTGACATGAGGCATCCACTGAGAACATTATAAGCTTTTTCTACATGATATATCAAAAAAGTACATGTTTTTATTTGACTAATAATAAGCACATTTCTGTTTATTTTAAAGTATATTTTTGCCTGGTTTGCTTTCCCTCTAGTGATTAAATGGCAAAACTAAATTTCTCACTTGGAGTCCTATGTATCAAGTTTGTGTAAGAGTGTGAAGATCCATTACTGACATCACTATACTATAAATCATTGTAAATAATTTTTAAGATGGGTCAAATCTATGTAACCTAATTTGGACCCACCAAATGAAAATTATGTGTTCAAAATTAATTTTTTCATATGTATTTACAAATGATAAAAAGAAGACACAAGACAATGTATCTTCAACAATAGGGGAAAACCTCTTCACACAAAATTTAAATTAAGTAGGAAAAATATTAACATGAAGTGTTTTTTGTCTCATTTTCTCCCTAGATTCTATGAGGTGTGCACCATCTTTCTCTATAGTCTAAACAGATTATTGCTTATTTCTGTTAAATTCCTATGATGCAGTTGATAAGATTTCCTTCTTTTGCCTTAATTGCTGGAGAAAAGAGTATAGTAATGAACTAGAGAATGCACAAGGAACTCCCATGGACTTATGAGCAAGTTTATGCTAGAATCCAGAAAATCCTTTCCCTGTATCTCTCCTCTTCTGAAAGGAAAGCCTTGGATAAAGCCAGTGTTTATTACTAAATAATGGTCCATTTTAAGGATATATTTTTTGAAGATTTAAAATTATATGATGTTCCTCATACTTTGACTGATGGTTAGTGATCATAAGCAATTTGTAGGCCTTATGTGGGTTCTCTTTCTTTTTCTGTGCACAGGTCTGTTCTGTGGACAAATATAAATTAATGCTCAGATACAATTTCTGTTATGTATGATTGGGTGGAAAGGGGAACAGTAAGAGGGATAAACCTGATATTATTCTTAATAGTGAAGCGAGAATAAAGCCAGTCACTGCAGACACAGCACTTATACACTCAGCAGCATGCACTGGAGGAATTTTTAAATTTTAATTTTATTATAAAGGTGTTATACAGAGGAGTTGCAGTTATATAAGTAGTGCAATGAGTATATTTCTTGTTGAACAGTGTTACCCCCTCTCTTGTTTTTTTTTTCTTTTAGAGGATTTTTCTGACACGAGACAACAAAAACAGTGCCTACAAATTCCAGGAGTTGGTTCTATGAGTTATCAATCATAGTTTTTAATGGACACGAAGTCAAAAGTGACCATGCCTGGCCTTGTAGCAAGATTCAAAATGTTGGCCAAATATTGTCATAAAACATTCAGGTGTTAGCTGGCTGGTGGCTCATGCCTGAAACCTCGCTACTCAGGAGGCTTAGATCTGAGGATTGAGGTTCAAAGCCAGACTGGGCAGGCAATTCCGTAGACTCATCTCAAATTAAGCACCAAAGACCTGGAAAAGGAGGTGTGACTCAAGTGGTAGAACATTAACCTTGAGCAAAAACCTCAGGAACAGCAAGATGGCTCAGAGTTCAAGCTGTAACATACCAAAAAAAATCAATCAAACAAACAAAAAGAACTGATATACTCAACAATCTTGTTAAGGGAGGTTTTCAGAAAACAGAAGGCAGACAAGAGCTAGGTAACAGAATTGCTAATACAGAGTAAGGGCCAATTCCTAAGAATTAAATCTCAATGTATCCTGGGTTTAGGTT
Organism: Dipodomys merriami; assembly: GCF_024711535.1. Lineage (NCBI taxonomy): Eukaryota > Metazoa > Chordata > Mammalia > Rodentia > Heteromyidae > Dipodomys > Dipodomys merriami. Next base: position 18,826 of record NW_027202488.1, on the reverse strand, counting down.
AACATACAAGGTCTCTAATGATTAGATGTTAATTAGGTTACTTACAGAGGCTTTAATACTTTGGCCATAAAATATATCCATTTCAAACAGGTATTACTTCATACAAATAACACCTTATATGAAGCATGTCTATGTGGGAATCTATACGATTGGATTCCTGTTATGTTTACAATAAACAATCTTATGCCAGATATACCCCGCTGTGAATGACAACTTTCTTGTTAGCAATACCCTGGGTTTTTGGTTAAAGGATATTATCCTTAGAATATTTGTTTATAAGGATATTTAACTAGTCATCTTTTCTCTTCCCTAGAAGTATCCTCTTACAATGGAAACGAATGAATTGGAAACCTTTTATTTCCCAGATGGCAAAATCCAGTGGGTTGAAATCCAGCCAAGTTCTTCCTTTCTGAAATCTGAATTCATTTTGTAATTACTTAAGAACAGAATCAGATAAACTTTAAGGAATTTTGTTTGTCTCATATTCTTTAACCTAGTAAATGTATCTCACATCAAATTTTAATAGGTAAAACAGTTCAAGCATTGGTGGCTCATGCCTGTAATCCTAGCTATTTAAGAAGCTGAGGTCTGAGGATCATGGTTTGAAGCCAGCCAGGACACAAAAGTCCATGAGACTCTTACCTCTAATCAAACTCTAGAAAATCACAAGTGGCTCCATGGCCCAAAGTGGTAGAGCACTAGCCTTGAGCAAAAGAGCTCAGGGACAGTGCTCAGACCCTGAGTTCGAGCACCACGACTCACACAAAAAAAGGAAAGGAAAGAAAAGAGGAACGAGAGAGGGAACGAAAGTGGGAAGGAAAAGGGGAAGGGAAGGGAAGGGAAGGGAAGGGAAGGGAAGGAAAGGAAAGGAAAGAAGGAAAGGAAAGGAAAGGAAAGGAAAGGAAAGGAAAGGAAAGGAAAGGAAAGGAAAGGAAAGGAAAGGAAAGGAAAGGAAAGGAAAGGAAAGGAAAGGAGAGGAAAGGAAAGGAAAGGAAAGGAAAGGAAAGGAAAGGAAAGGAAAGGAAAGGAAAGGAAAGGAAAAGAAAGGAAAAGAAATCACTGGCCTTGAGCAAAAGAGCTCAGGGACAGTACTCAGATCCTGAGTTCAATCACCATGAGTCACACATACAAAAAGAAGAAGAAGGAAAGGAAAGGAAGGAAGGAAGGAAGGAAGGAAAAAGTAAGGAAAGAAAAAACTTACACATGATACTTAAAAACGTGCTCTTTACTATCTGGCATAAGGGAGATGGGACAAATGGATATAATCTGGGCAGTTTTTGTGACCTTTCCTCTTTGAATTTAACTTATTCTCTCAGTGTGATATAATAAGGATGCATTATGCTAGGGGATGATATCCTGTCTTATAAAATCAAAGCATACTCACCCAAAATGCAAAATAGGAGTAAACGTAATAGAGTAAGTCACATTTACTAATGTTAGTAAATAGAATAAATAGAGTAAGCGTACGTAAAAGTAGTAGAGTAAGTAATATTTACTAATGTTAGTAAATATCCTTTAATGATATATATTCTCTCTTGAATGGGATCAACTTAATTTATCATTAATAAATTCATGACCCATTATCAAATTCAGAAATCTCTCTTAGCAACATCTCATACCACCTGGAAATATTTTGTAAAGAAATTGTTATATCTCAACCATAGCTTCTCATGAACAGTTTCATATCAAACTAAATGTCAGTAGATTTCCTTCCAGTTTAGTTTTTGCTCATAGTTAATGAATAAGCAAGAATTAGATATCTTGCATATAAATAATACAAAAGAAAAGAAAACTGAGCAATATTAGGACTATGAGTCTGTTGGCTTTGTGTCTTCCACTTGATGGGCTTTGATACACTAACTACTATGAAAATTTACTTTTTAAAAAAGAATCCATGGGCATTTAGAGCTATAACATCAGTGCAGAGAAATTACACATGGTAGGAGCATACAGCTTCTCTGAGACTTTTGACAAAATATGTGAGCAATGGTACATGCCATATAAATCTATTTTTATTTCATATTTATTTATATTTATAGTGTATTTATTATATCATAATATTTATATATTTATTGCTGATACCATGGTTAAAACTCAAGGTCTTGTGCTTGCTTAGCTTGTTTTCTTTGCTGGCATTTTACTACTTGAACATATCTCCAGTCCTGCTTTTTTCTGTCTATTTCAGAGATAGATTCCCAAGTACTTTTCTCCTGGGCTGGCTTTGAACAGTGTTCCTCTGAATCTGAGCCTCCTGAGTAGCTAAGCTTATAGGCATAAGCCAACTCTATTAAGCCACCTCTGTTTTGGAGATTTCATGACAGTTCAAATGTAACTATAGGCTTAAAGAGAAAGATATACAGGATAGACTATTATATATTTTTGAAAAGCAATTAAATTATAATCAAATCCACGTCCTTGAATATAGATGATATAGATTTTAAGAAAAAAGTTTGAAACTACTAATTTGCCAATCTTAATGAGCTTTTATTTATTTATTATTGTCTAATCTATTATTGAAAATAGCTCTAAAAAATCTTATGTTCTACCCGTATTAGTAACATCTCAATGTGGAAACAGCTTTTGCTTGAAGTACAATTGAATCTCAATGTGGATGGTACTCAGGAGTTTGTAGAGGAGCCTCTGCTGGCCTCCTAAAGATGTGCCTACTGCCATCAGAGTACTGGCTGCCAACCTTCTGCCTTTCAAGTCCAGCAGATGAGGGATTCTAAGAAACATCACTTCTTGCCTGTGAAACACACTGGGCATAAAAAGAGGGTTACCACAGGCCAAGGATGGATACTATAGCTTACTATCTCATTATCTGGTACATTGAAATTGTATTTAAAGCATCTGTACGCAATCTTTGTATGTTAACATTCATGTATTTACCTCAAAGATATGAATTATATCTTCTTTATATAAAAATTAGCCACTTTAAAGTATAGACTGAAGGAAATTCAAAATGGATTTGTCTCATAGTTGAAAGTAATCATGTCAAGAAGACATAATCTTTTGATACTTATATTTATCATTTTAGTCACAAATGTTGCAGAATACTCTGAATTTTGCTTTGTGTTTTGATAAGCAAGAACTGTGGTTTATCATTCTTCAGTGTCACAAGCATGACTAGAAGACAATAATGGTTGGGATAAATTTGTGATCTTTTCTTCATTAGAAAAAAGGTTTTAAGAATCAACATATAAGTATGTATTTACTTCAGTTAACAATACTATTTTTAAGTGTTTAATATTTATTTGAAATCATTCCAGGGAACCATATGGAAGGTGCTAATAATATTCCTCTTCCTACTACTCGTCTTCCTCCTCCTCCTCTTCCTCGTCCTCCTCCTCCTCCTTGTCCTCCTCTTCATCCTCCTCCTTCTCCTCCTTCACGAGTCCTGGGCTTGAACTCTGTATGGGCACTGTCCCTGAGCTGCTTTTGCTCAAGGCTAGCAGTATACCACCTGAGGCACAGCACTACTTCTGGCTTTTTCTGTTTATGTGCTACTGAGGAATCAAACCCAGCGCTTCATACATGCTACATAAACACTCTACCACTAGGCCACATTTCCAGCCCAACAATACTATTTTTAAATTAAGGATCTGTAGGAAACAAATTGGTAGTTTGCCAATTTGTTTTTCACATGAATGGTTTATACTGGATATATTTATGAGTTATTGAATTATCAAGTCCTTTTATGTGTAAAATTGTTTGAAATGATGCTATATATCAGACATTCATATCTAAATTTTATGAGGAAGAAATATGGAGGCTAACATCACAGATAGTCAGTGATATTATCTAGGAATTTGATCTAGGTGGCTCCTGTTAACCAATTGCAATTGAAGGTAATATTATAGAACTAGTGGGAACTATATGTTTTTTTTTTATTTCAGTATACTAAAAGCCAAAGAGCTGAAGTATCTTGCCTTTGACTATATTGTGAACTACAGAGCTGGAATTATAAGGTACAATAGCAAGGCTACGTTAAGCAAGGTTGTAGCAAACGTGAATCTCAGTGGATTTAATATAGAAAACTGTGATTTATTCTTTCATAATGGCTACTAGGTATTCAGAACACCCTGAGAAATGTATTCTACTTCCCTTACTGCCTTAGACTGGAAGTGACACATTAAATTCCTTTACAAAGAATGAAAACAAATGATCTCAACCTCACTTTCAGAATGTGTGCAGGAATGTAGTCTTCTTACAGATGTCCCTGTCAGAATGAGTCCTTATACTCAGCCACTTACTCTTATCGTGACACTTACCTGTGTCTCAACTTAGATACTGTGAACTTTGAATCTGGTCTGATGTTATTCAAAGAAAATTTGTATCCCTAAGAACTGTTTATTCTTCTTTCCTTGCTTTAAAAATATTAACTTAAATATTAAAAAATATTATTATTCTTATAATGGATGGGATTTGGGATATTTTCTTTATCATACTCAATATTAGACAACAATAAACCCTTATTCAAAATTGATGGAAAAACTCATTAGGCTTCAAGAAAGAATTTAGGTTTCAGATTTATTTATTCAGGTTTTATAGTGAAAATGGGCACTCTGAACATTTCATATCCCTACTTTCTCTTGAAAAATGTCATTCTATAGCTCCAACTACATTTTCTTAGGTGAAATAGCTACAAAAAATATCATTGTAAAACAGAGGAAAATTAAGCCAAGAAATGATGTTTTTATAGTACTCTGAACAAAAGCCATGGTATATAAATGAGAGACATACACTTCATATTTATCATATTCATATAATATATAATGATGCAAAAATTCTAAAATTAAGTAATATTTTAATAAAATATGTAAACCTCACTCTACACTGACACCAAAGGACAATAAAATATGGTAGAACAATTTAATATCACCAAACAAGTTGTACCATGAAGATTTTACTCTGCAGCCATGTGCCCATATCAAAGGCCTGGCTCATAGCCTCTGGGAGCTTTGGAAAGCTCTATCTTTGTACAGAGAATTTGGGACAAACCAGAGGCTTTATACTAAGGATGACACGTGTGAATGTTTTTGTTATCCTAGGATGCTGACCATAGTATGTAAGTTTACTTCAATGAAGACAGGAGGTTATAGGGACTGAGTCTCATAGCTGATTCATGCCTCCATGAGCAGCCCCCAGTAAAAACCCTGATGTTAACACTCTTGTGAGTTTCTCTGGTTGGTACCAAACCTTGTCTCATACTGTTGCTGGGGGAATTAACTTCTGTCTGCTTCTACTATATTAGTCGAGAATAACTCAAAGTTTGCTCATGGACTTTGCTGTCGGGTTTGTTTTTAATGCCTTTGCTTCAGTTTTCACTGCAATAAATGGCACTGCTTTACCCAGGTCTTCAAGTCTTTCCAGTGAATTACTAAAAAGGAGGGAGTTCTTAAGTCCTTTAAAGCTCAAAGTGACTAAAAGTTCATAAATAAACTATTTTCTAAACAAATTATGAGACCAAGTATCATAATAATATTTCAAGTATTTGTTAGGCACTTTTGAATGAATATCCTTTTCTCTTTTTTCTCTAAAGACAAAGAATCCAGCATCGTTTTAATCTGTAGAAGTCTTAAAAGCTTTGTGCATAAGGGTATGAGTTTTAACCTAATCTTACAGAGCTCAGGAGAGAATAGAGCAATGCTTGAAAGCTGCAATCCAGACAACAGTGTAATGAGAAGAAATGAGTTGAAATGTGACTATGAGGTAAGTAAAAAGTTAGTCCTAACAATGTAGATTGGGGCCAAGTTGAAGAGGTTTTTTATTTTTCTGTTGTTTTCCATGAGATCAACAGATACACTTTCAGTAAATTTCAGTTAATCAGATTTCTGAAAGTTTCTGTATGAAGACAATTCCCTATAGGGATCTCTGTATGCTGCTAAATTCTAATCAAAATCTTACTGTTAGAAAAAGCACCTGTAATAAGGATATTGCAGTATTCCACACATATTCTCTCATTGTGACGTCCTTATCAAATTAACACAATACAGAACTGCAAAACTGATTTGTCTCCAGCCAGAAGTTGTTTTCTCCACCTACCATCTAAGAATCCAGCTATGTTCTCTTGGATTATTGTAAATCACAGTAGTAAAGGTTTCACAATCACAATCATAATTTGAGTAATGAAATATGATGCAAATCCACTTCTGTCCCAGTTTCCCTGTGTTTTCCATGGCTCTAAAGCTTCCAGAATGACTGTTGTCAGAAAGATGCACTGGCATTTATGTTATTGATCACAGAGAACCTGAGTGCATACTGGTTTCTTTGGAAGTTATTTTTGAGGGATGAGGGTTAGAATGGGTGGAATTCATATGTGTCAGGTTGAGGTAAATATTTGGATTACACAAGAACATGAGGACCTCATGTAGGGTTTCAAAGGTTATAGCTTCATGATGACCACCTCACATTTTCACTTGCACCAGCTTGGCCACTGCCTTTTCCCCACTGCTATATAAAGATAATATATGAAAGATATGCACTGATTTTAGTTTGTATTGTTTGTTTGTGTTTCTTCTGTCAAATGTGGAAAATAAAGGCAATCTATACTTGATGCTCCTTAATTTGATTCACTTCAAAATTCAGGTGTATTGGCCATATTGTAGTACTAATTTTCTCACAACTATAGGCTATCTTTCACATTTATGAACGTATCATCTGTATTTATATTATGTGAACATTTATTCCATTTGCTTCTTACTATTTAGTAGACATGAGCTTGCAATACACTAAAATTAGACCTCTTATTTATTTCCTTTTCCTTAAAATTATATTCTTTCATATATTTCCTATCTCAATGTCATCAGTGTCCATGGTGATTTTTAAGTCAGAATCTGCAATCATTATGACTTTTCCCACTTCTTCATAAGTCCATTTAGCCACCATGTTCCAGATAATTTACTGCCAGAAACTTCATTATCCTATGCTCATTTTTTCCTTTTTTCCTATATATAAACAGCAGCATTAGTTTAGGCAACTATTCTTGTCTGATTCCTGTTTCTTAATTTGTATTTTTCATTTTGAAAATATATCATGAAATGTTGTAACAGATGCTTAGAGTATAGAGCAAGAGACATAAAAAGGTCAAGGTAAATCTTGTTTCCCTATGCTGCTAATCCTAGAGGAGTCTTCTATTGAGGAAAACGAACTGGAGCTATAGAACTGGAGTTCTATTGATATGTTAGGCTGAGCACCTGGGTGGAGATGTTGAATTGATGACTGACCCATAAATTGGATTTAAGGATACAGATTTTGGAAGTCACCTGGTTAGTAGTGGTATCAAAAAGCCAAAAGGTTGGATAAGGTCAAAAGGAACTGAGTCTAAGTAGAAAAGGTAGCTGTCTGTAGACTAATAAGTAGAAATTTCCAATTATTTAGGGGATGAGATAAAGGGGACAAGGGAAGTATAATGTAGGTGAAGGTCAGCTACAGGGAAGTGTAGTTGTAGATGTGGGAGGGAAGGGATGGTAGGGGAAAAACAAAGGAGGAGGCAACAATGCTTGATAAGAAATGTACTCATTACCTGGCTCATGTAACTGTAACCCCTCTGTACAATATTTTCACAATAAAAATTATTAAAAAAAGAATAATTGAGGTGATTAAGCAGGAGCTTCCAGAGATGTGTGGTGTTGGAAACCAAGTGATAGGCTCTGTGAACTGATGGTGAAGGGGAAATAGATGAGAACTATTAGCAACTTGAAGTTTATTGGTGACTTTCCAATTCTGCTAAAACATTGGGGCAAAAATCAATTATGAACAGTGTCTAAAAAGAATTAGATAATACATTGAGAAGGAAGAGTATAAGTGAGGTGTATAAGGAAGAGTATATAAGTGAGCAGAGAATTGGGATGGTTTTCTAAAAAGAGAAGTACACTCTAAAAGGGTTTTTGAGATGAGAGGTGTTTCATGCTACTGAGCAAGAGAAAATTGATGGTACAGGAAAGGAAGAAGAGAGGGAGCAGAGTAATGTTCTTGAATAAGCAAGAGGGGATTGGATCTGATACATGAGTGGAAGGACTGGATTTATCTAAGATCATGGAGATTTCCTGAATGCACAGAAGAGGAGGCCGAGTGCATAGCTCAGATGTGGACAGATGAGATGTGATGAGAGCTTGTGAAGTTTTCTTCCTGTTGATGCAATTCTCAATGAGAAATGAAGGTAGCTCAGTGGTATAGCACTTGCTTTGCATGCATAAGGCCCTGGGTTCGATTCCTTAGCACCACATAAGCAAAAAGAAAAACGCCTGAAGTAGTGCTGTGGCTCAAGTGGTAGAGTGCTAGCCTTGAGCTGAAGAACTGAGGGACAGCGCCCAGGCCCAGACTTAAAGGCCCACGACCGGACCCAAAAAAATAAAAGAAATGCAAACCAAGGTCATGATCTGGAAGTGAGGAACTGAAAACTTTGGGAGGTAATTTTTTTTTTCTCATGTCTTAAAGAAATTTATATAAGCCTATGAACTGGGTACCTGTAGCTCACATCTGTAATCTTAGCTACTCAGGAGGCTGAGATCTGAGAATCATGGTTCAAAGCCAGCCTAGGCAGGAAAATCTGTGAGATTTTTATATCCAGTTAACCACCAAAAGCCAGAATTGAAGCTGTGGATCAAGTGGTAGAACACAAGCCTTGAATGAAAAAGGTAAAGGACAACACCCAGGTCCTGAGTTCAACCTTTGGGACTAGTACATGTGCACACATGTACGATTGTGTGCACACATGCCACCACACCCACACATGGCTACTTGAATAAAAATAGAACAATTTATTCAAGAAGTTGGAGATTTAAAAGATAAAAAACGATACATAAACCTTCAGCTAAGCTGACTAAAGGAAGGCGGGAACAGGCTCAAATGAATAAAATTGTTGGTGGGAGTGTAAACTTGTTCAACCACTTTGGAAAGTAATATGCACGTTCCTCAAAAGACTCCACATAGAGCTCCCCTATGACCCAGCAATCCTACTTTTGGGCATTTACCCAAATGCTCACAAACCAGACCACACTAAATCTACCAGCACGACTATGTTTATTGCAGTCTTATTTACCATAGCTAAGATATGGAACCAACCCTATGCCCCTCAGTAGATGAATGGATCCAGAAAATGTGGTATGTATACACAATGGAATACTATGCCTCCATAAGAAAGAATGACATTGTCTCATTTGTTAGGAAATAGAAAGACTTGGAAAAAATTATATTAAGTGAAGTAAGCCAGACCCAAAGAAACATAGGTCCCATGGTTTTCTCTATTTTCAATTCCTAGTGTATGTCTGAGTCAAACAGAAAAGATCAGATAGGTTGCTGTTAGCGAAATGAACTCTAAGATAGGTATTCAAATGTATTTTTTTCTTTCATGCAATTGTTTCTAACACATTTATAAGATGATTTCTTTGTTGTTTTGTATGTCCCTTCCCTACGGTATAATATCTGCTTTCACTGTATTTGATATTGTTATAATTTGTGGAGGGGAAGGGAAAAAACAAATCATTTAAATAGGGATACAGGAGGACCCATTGCAACAATGAGACATACAAGTTGTTATGTTGAAAATGAACTTTACAACTTTGGTGGGTGGGAGCGGGGAGAGTGGGGAGGATTGGGTGAGGGGGGTGAGGGGAGGATGGGAAAGGATGGGAAGGGGAAACAAAGGAGAAGGTTACGATGCTTGATAAGAAATGTACTCATTGGGGCTGGGAAGGTGGCTCAGTGGTAGAGCACTTGCCTTGCATGCCTGAGGCCCTGGATTTGATTCCTCAGCACCACATAAACAAAAAGAAAAAATCTGGAAGTTGCGCTGTGGCTCAAGTGGTAGAGCATTAGCCTTGAGCTGAAGAGCTGAGGGACAGCGCCCTGGCCCAGAGTTCAGGCCCCATGACCGGACCCCCCCCCAAAAAAAAAGAAAGAAAAAAGAAATGCTCTCATTATCTTGCCCATGTAATTGTAAGCCCTCTCAACAGTATTTTCACAATAAAAAAGAACAAAAAAAACAAAAAGGGATAACACACACATCAATGAAATAATGAGCATAATGGGCTGGGAAGGTGGCTCAGTGGTAGAGCATCTTGCCTTGCATACCTGAGACCCTGGGTTTGATTCCTTAGCACCACATAAGCAAAAGGAAAAAAGCCGGAAGTGGCACTGTGGCTCAAGTGGTGGGGCGCTAGCCTTGAGCTGAAGAGCTGAAGGACAGTGCCCAGGCCTAGAGTTCAGGCCTCATGACTGGACCCAAAAAAACCCAAAAATAATAAAGAAAAGAAATAATGAGGATAGTGAGGGAATATTTGAAAGCTTATATTCAAGTAAACTGGACAATCCCAAAGGAAGACACACATTTCTAGAGGTACTTGAACTACCAAAATTCAAACAAGAAAATATAAATCACTTAAATAGATCTATAAGGAATGAGAATGAAGCATTAATAAAATTCTCCTGACCACAAAACGTCTAGGATCATATAATTCAGTGCTGAATTTGACCAGACCTTTAAAGAAAAACAAGCATAAATACTCAAAATTTTCCATGAGTAGAGGGGAAAAAATACTTTTAAACTTGCCACGCCTACTCCGGTGGAGTCTGCTTAGCATGGAACACCTGCTTTCAGACCTGAGAATGGGGCTTCACAGAAGCCTACCTCTGAGAATGGGACTTCACCGAAGTCTACCCTCAGAGAATGGGGCTTCAAAGAGGCCTGCCTCTCAGAATGGGACTTCACCGAAGTCTACCTCAGAGAATGGGGCTTCAAAGAGGCCTATCTCTGAGAATGGGACTTCACTGAAGTCTACCTCAAAGAATGGGGCTTCAAAGAGGCCTACCTCCTGGAAAGGCTGGCAAGCCCCTGGGAAAGATGTCTTTCTGTTTCTGTTTTTCTTTTCTTCGCTGTATAGGAGTGCCTATTAATCTTTTACTGTTCTTGCTGCTTGTTCTACTTACTCATGCTCAACGTTCCCTTATTCAAGGCTCTTTCTTGGAAGTGTTGATGATTCCAACATCTGATGAGTGTCCTGAGATTATGACTAACTCACCAGACTTAAGTGCTACCCTAAAAACCCCTCTTAAGGAGGGTATTAGACAAGTCATAAGTAAATATAAAAGTATTGGGGGTTTCATGACGTCACTTCAGCAGAAGGAATTGTTTGTAAGAAATTTACAAGAAGCTGTAGGCACGGCTAGAGCAAAAAGAATGTATGGCTATTGGAGACTTCCTTTTAATCTTAAAGCATATACAATAGACTCATATAGATACCCTGTAGATAAAAAAGATGCAGAGGGATATTTGGACCAAAAGCTAAAAAAGATCCCTAAAAGGTTGATAGATGAAAGGTGACAATGGCTTATCAGAGGAAAATGGTGGGATCCTCCATTATCTAGAGGACCCCAAAGACTTCCCCCAGATCCATAGCCTTTTACAGGTGTGTATGATAAGGATGGCAACCGTTGGGAAAACTACTTAGGAGAAAGAAATTCCTATTACTCTCTTTCATTTACTGAGAGACTTGCTAGATCTAGGCCTCCTTGGTGCTTACTATCAAAGAAGGAATAAGAAAGATCTTATGAGACAGTTAAGGCCACTATGGAAAAGAGTAAATGATTATGTGAAAGGGTTACAGAAAAGACACTATGAACTTAAATTTGATATATGGCCAGATTTAACTAAGTATACTGAATATCATGATTTTGGCCACAAATTGGGGACCCTCTAAAGAATGACAAAGGATCACAATGGCTTAGAAAAGATTTGAAACGCATGAAGTACAAAACTAAACAAAAGTAACAATAAAGTACTAGAGTTCATTCCTTTCTGTCCAGCACCTTGCCCATATGCTCTGGTTAATGGTTAATAGATGATAAACATCGAAACCAATTGTATTTCTTAAAAGTAGAGCTAAAGCCGAAAACAAGTGCCTATCGTCATAGCTCCTCATCCAAAAAACAAGATCAGGTGACCAGCTGGTGACCACCCAAGAATGAAGCCTTGCAGGAAGATTGTGTAACCTTTTGCCCTTTCTCATGGAGACTTTTGCTATAAAAGCTTGTTATCCTCTGCAATAAATCGCACTCAGCATTCACTCCTCTTGTGTGTGAGTTGTGTTTGCCATCTCCCCACCTGTTCCAGTTACCTCCACTAGGTATCCTCTGTCATCCCGACAGAGCCGGTCCGCGGCACAAACTCATCATATGAAGCCAGTATTCCACTTATTCTAAAACTAGACAGGATACAACAAAAAGAGATTTATAGACCAATCTCTATGATGAACATAGATGTAGAAATTCCCAAAAAAATTGTTACACGCCAAATGCAATACATCAAAAAGATTATATCCTATGACCAAATTGCTATATTCTAGATACTCAAGGTTAGTGGATCAACAAACTTACATCAATAAATGCAATATCACATATGAACAGACTCAAGGAATCCTATTATCATCTTAATTCAGGCAGAAATATCCTTTGACAAAAATTCAACATCTTTTCATGACAAAAGCTCTGGAGAAACTATGAGTTTAGGCAATGTTCCTCAATATAATAAATGCTATATTTGACAAGCCTATATTGTCAACGTCATAGTAAATGAAGGCAGAACTGAAATAATTTTTTTTAAAGTCAAGAACAATACAAGACATTCAGTCTATTCCCTTTATTTCTATTCACAATAGCACTGGAATCCTAGCCAGAGCAACAATGCACAAGAAGAAACAAAAGGGATTCAAATAGGGAAGGAAGAAATAAAGTATTGTTATTTTCAGATGATACGATTCTATACTTAAAGCACCTTAAAGTTCCACCTCTTTTGTAATATAGCAGAATATAAAGTCAGCATTAAAAAACCAATAACTATTCTGTACATCAACAGAAAAATAGGAGAATAATTCCATTTCCCAATAGTTTCAATTTTTTCTATGAATAAATTTAACAAAGGTGAAAGATTTCTATACTTAAAAGCATGAAACATTGAAGAAGAAATTTTAAAAAGACACTAGAAGATAGAAAGGCATCCCTTGTTGCTGAATATACAGAATTAATATAAAGAAAATGGCTATATTAAGGAAAGCAATGTTTGCAGATAATGAAATTCCTACCAAAATCTCAATATCATTACTCACAGAAACAGAAAAAAAATCAATACTACAAATATAGCAAATATCCAATGCAATCCTGAACAAAACTAAAACAAAGTTGAAGATATCATGATACCTCACTTCAAATTATATTACAAAGCCATAGGAACAAAAATAGCAAGCAACTGGCCCCAAAATAGACATGAAGATTACTGAATAGAATGCCCAGAAATGCTGCTACCACAATCTGATTTCTGACAAAGGATCTCAAAGCTTGTATCAGAGAAAAGACAGACTTTTCAAGAAATGGTGCTGGAAAAACTAGCTTTCTTCATGCAGCAGACTGAAACCAGATCTCTTTCCCTCTCTCTCTCCCCTCCTCTCTCTCTTTCTCTCTCTCTCCTAACGTCAATTAAAAGTGAATCAAGAATTTTAATGTAAGACCTGAAACTTTGAAACTACTAGTCGTAGTCAAAATACTGGAATGCATTGGCATAGGTAGTGACTTCCTGATTAGAAATTCAATAGCTCAACAAATAAGGGCAAGTATTGACAAATAAAATTATATTAAACTAAAAAGCTTTTACACAACAATGTCTCTAAAGGCTAAAGGGACAACCTACTGTATGGGAGAAAATCTAAAGCAATTATTCATCTGACGAAGAATATACATAATACAGAATATACAGTATATACATAAAACTCAAAACACTGAACTCTTCAAGAACAAAAATGGGCAAAAGTGCTGAACAGATCATTCTTGGGGTAAGAAGAACAAACGACCAATAAATACATAAAGAAATGCATAACGTCCCTGGCCATAAAGAAATGCAAATCAAAATGACAGAGATTTCATCCCACTCCAGCCAATATGGCTAGAGCAGAAACAACATCACAGAGCATATGAGGATTCCAAGAGAAAAGAGTCCTGTTTGTAGGAATGCAAATTAGTGCAACTACTATGTAAATAAGCCTAAATTGATTTCCTCAAAAAAAAATAGTACTGTATGCTGCAACCATGTCATGATTGGGTATTTTATTTATTGAATATTGTTAGTGGGAGTAGGTATTGAATTTAGAGCCTTGAACTTGCTAGGCTGGTGCTCTCCCACTGGAGCCACACCTCCAGCTCTGCTTTATGCTGGGCCACACCTCCAGCTCTGCTTTATGCTGGTCATTTTCAAGATGGAGTCTAGCAAACTTTCTTAGGCAGGTTGTCTTTGAACTGTGATCCTCCATATCTTAGCCTCCTGAGTAAGATTAAATGTATAAGTTATCATCATTTGGCTCACACTTAGGCATCTATCTGAAGGAATGAAAGTCATAAAACAATAAATGTACTTATATATCCATGTTCATTACAATACTTTTCTTAATAGCCAAACCTGAGAAAAACCCAGATGCCCTATAACTAATGAGTGACTCCAAATATGTGCTCTATATATACAATAGGCAAGGAAAAGAACCACATGGTCATCACAATATATGGGGGAAAACATTTGACAAGATCCAACACCGCTTTATGATGAAAGCTCTGGAGAGTCCAGGAATATATGGGACATTCGTCAATATAATATAGGCATACATAATATAGACAAACCTACAGCCAGCATGTATTTAATGGTGAAAAGTTAAAACCATTCCCTCTAAAATCAAGAATGAGAGAAGGATGTTCACTCTCTCCACTCCTCTGCAATATAGTACTGGAATTTCTAGTTAGAGCAATAAGGCAGGAGACAAACATAAAGGAGATCCATATAGGGAAAGAAGAAATAAAACTCTCTCATTTTGCAGATAACATGATCCTGTATTTAAAGAGCCCCATGGATTCCTTTCCTAAGTTACTTTGGCTGAGTTAGCAGGGTATAAAATTAACCCCAAGCTGGGCACTGGTGGCTTATGCCCGGCATCCTAACCACTCAGAAGGCTGAGATCTGAGGATTGTGGTTCAAAGCCAGCATAGGCAGGAAAGTCCGTGAGGCTCTTATCTCCAATTAAGCACCAGAAAACCCAAAGTGTCATTGTTGCTCAAAAGTTAGAGCACTTACCTTGAGCTGAAGAGTGCTGGGACAGAGCCCAAGCCCAGAGTTCAAGCCACATCGCCAACAAAGGAAGAAAGGAAGAAAGGAAGAAAGAAAGAAAGAAAGAAAGAAAGAAAGAAAGAAAGAAAGAAAGAAAGAAAGAAAGAAAGAAAGAAAGAAAGAAAGAAAGAAAGAAAGAAAGAAAGAAAGAAAGAAAGGAAGGAAAGAAAGGAAGGAAGGAAGGAAGGAAGGAAGGAAGGAAGGAAGGAAGGAAGGAAGAGAGAAAGGAAGGAAGGAAGAAAGAAACCCCCCAAAATCAGTAGCTTTTCTGTATGCCAATAAGGAGAAGAGTGAATCTGAAATCAGGAAAGAAAGTCCTTTTGTAATAGCCTCAAAAAACACTTTGGAATTACCAAAGAGATGAAGGACCTCTGTGATTAAAACGTTAGAAACAGGTTTAAGGAAGTAGAAAAACCTCCCATTCTCCTGGATTGGAAGGTTTAACCATGAAAATAGCAATATTGCCCAAAGCTATCTACAAATTCAATTCAATACCCATCAATATCCAACAAAATTCTTCAGTGATATAGAACAAACAATCCACAAACTAATCTGGAATTCTGGAAGACCCTGAATAGCACAACCAATCCTTAGTAGGAAGATCAGTGCTGGAGGAATATCAGTACCAGGAGGAATATCAGTACCAAGCTTTAATCTCAATTAAAAAGCTATAGAAATTAAAACAAACCAAAACAACTTGGTACAGGCACAAAATAGGACAGAGGACCAATGGACTAAAATAGAAGAACCAGAAATGAATTTACAGACCCATAGCCACCTTATATTTGATAAGGGAGCCAAAGGATGGCAAAAAGGACAGCCTCTTCAAAATTGATGCTGGCAGAATTGGCTACCCAGTACTTGTGCAGAAAACTGAATTTAGATCCTTATATATCAACCTGCACCAGAATCAACTCCAAATGGATGAAAGACTTTAATGTAAGACCAGAAACCCTGATAATATTACAGGAAGATATAGGGGACACGTTAGGGGGTAGTACAGTTCAAAACTTACTAAGTAATGATCCAGAATCAGAACAAATCAAAGACTAGGTAAATGGGATTGCATACAACTGAAGAGTTTCTGCCTGGCAAAACACATGCTTTAACAATTGCTGGTGGGGATGTGGCCAAAAGGGAACATTACTACACTGTGGTTAGGAATGCAAACTGGTTTAACTACTCTGGAAAGCAATATGGAGGTTCTTTAATAGACTAAACATATAACTTCCCTATGACCCAGCAATTTCACTCCTGGGTATGTATCTAATTGTCTAAAATCAGGCTATACAAAATGCCACCAGCATGACCATGTTCAATGCATCATTGATTACCATACACAAGACATGGAATCAGTTCAGATGTCCCTCAATGAATGAATGGATCAAGAAAATGTGGCCAGGCACTGGTGGCTCATGCCTGTAATCCTAGCTACTCAGGAGGCTGAGATCTGAGGATCGTGGTTCAAAGCCAGCCTGGGCAGGCAAGTCCAATATACCACTAGGAAAAAAATGGAAGTGGTGTTGTGGCTCAAGCCGTAGTGCATTCGCCTTGAGCTGAAGAGCACCAGGACAGGGCCCAAGCCCAGAGTTCAAGCCCCACGATGAGAAAGGAAAAAGAAAATATTGTATGTAACAATGCTCAACAAGAAATATACTCATTGCCTTACTCATGTAACTGTAACCACTCTGTATAGCATCTTTAGAATAGAACAAAACTGTTTTTCCAAAAGAAAGAAAATGTGATATGTATACACAGTGTAATTCTATGCTTCCATTGGAGAGCATGACATTCCCTTGTTCATAAGGAAACGAAAAACTTGGAAAAAAATTATAGTAAGTGAAGTAAGACAGCCCCAAAGAAATACAAGCTGCATAATTTCCCTCATTTGTAATAATTAAAATGTGCCTATAAATCTACAAAAAATTCCAATGGATAGTAAAAGACAAATAACTACACTTGGACATAATGAATTAAACAGAAGTCTAAACAGTCATACAGTGAGACCAAAGGAGGATATCCTTAATAGAGGGCTCAATAGGTATGTACATATGAGCATATAAAATGATATTTATAGAAATGAACTCCAAAAAATGGAAGTAAAAAGTTTTTTATTGTACTGTTTCAGTTTTTTAAAATCTTTCTTCTCTTCTCTTCTTTCTTTTTCTTTTATTTTTTTTAATTTTTATTTATTTTTTACTGTGAATATACTGTACAGAGGGGTTACAATTACATGGACAAGAAAATGAGTATATTTATTATCAAGCATTGTAGCCTCCTCCTTTGTTTCTCCTTCCGGTCCCTTCCCAACCTCCTCCCCCCCCACCCCAGCCTTCAAGCCCCCCCCCACCAAAGCTGTAAAGTTCGTTTTCGACATAACGACTTGTACACCTCATTGTTGCAATGGGTCCACCTGTATCTTTATTTAAACGACTTGTTTTTCCCATTATTCTCCACAAATTAAACCGACATCAAATACAGTGAAAGCAGGGGTTATACTGTGGGGGAGGGACATACAAAGCAACAAAGAAATTATCTTATAAATGTGTTGGAAACAATCGCATGAAAGAAAAAAAACTGAATACATATCTTAGGGTTCATTTCCCTAACATCACCTTATCTGAACTTTTTTGCTTGACTCATACATATACTAGATATTGCAAATCAGGGAAACCTTGGGATTTATGTTTCTTTGGGCTTGGCTTACTTCGCTTAATATAATTTTTTCCGAGTCTTTCCATTTCCTAACAAATGGGGCAATGTCATTCTTTCTGATGGAGGCATAGAATTCCATTGTGTATACGTACCACATTTTCTTGATCCATTCATCAACTGAGGGTCATTGGGTTGGTTCCAGATCTTACTATGGTAAGTAATGCTGCAATAAACATAGTTGTGCTGGTATCTTTAGTGTGGTCTTGATTGTAAACATTTGGATAAATGCCCAAAGTGGGATTGCTGGGTCATAGGGGAGCTCTATGTGGATACATTTAAGTAATCTCCATACTACTTCCCAAAGTGGTTAAACAAGTTTACACTCCCACCAACAATGCAGTAAGATTCCCTTCTGTCCAAATCCCCTCCAGCATCTGTTGTTATTAGAGTGCTTGGTTATAGACATTCTAACTGGGGTGAGGTGGTATCTCAATGTTGTTTTGATTTGCATTTCTTTTATGGCTAGAGAGTTTGAGCATTTCTTCCTGTGTCTATTGGAAATCCTTCTTTGTTCTTCAGAGGAGTGTTTCTTTAAGTCTTTAGCCCCGTTATTTATTGGACAGTTTTTATCTTTGAGGATTTGTTGTAGGGGGATTTAATTTTTTGAGTTCCAGGTATATTTTAGATATGAGACCATTGTCCGTTGTATGGCTAGTGAAGATCTTGTCCCAATCTGAGGGCTTTCTATTGATCTTGCTTGCTATATCTTTTGCATGCAGAAGCTCTGCAACTTCATACAATCCCATTTGTCCAACCTTTCTTTGATTTGTTGTGTTTATGGGTCTCTATTAAGAAAATTTCGGCCTGCACCAAGGAGAACTAGGATTTCTCCTATTCCATCCTGTAATGTTTTCAGAGTGTCTGCTTTGAATCCGAGGTCTTTGATCCATTTGGAGTTGATTCTGGTGCAGGGTGATATATAAGGATCAAGCGTTTGTTTTCTAAGAGTAGTTAACCAGTTTTGCCAGCACC